>NC_039368.1:101184718-101459504 GCF_003573695.1 Papaver somniferum
CCTGATGCTGAGCAAAGACATGTCAAACAAAGCTCATGTCCTGGACGATAACACTGCGTCAAAGAAAAAGCACGGAGAATCCAGCAAAAATGGTAAACGTAACAAACAACGTAACTCCAAAGGTAACCATCTTAAGCCAAAGGGTGGTGTCTCCAAAAACACCATCAAAGGCGACTGCTATAACTGTGGGAAAACTGGTCATATGGCCAAGGACTGTAGGGCACCTAAAAAGACCAAAAATGATCCTAAACAGAAAAATAAGGCAAACGTAGTAGATGATTCTGGATATTTTACTGGCATGGTGTCTGAAGTCAACCTTGTCTCTAATGTGACCAATGTGAGAGACTGGTGGCTTGATTCTGGAGCCACTAGGCATGTCTGTAAGTTCAGAAATGCTTTCTCCTCCTATAACAAAGTAGGAGACGATGAGAAATTGTTTATGGGAAACTCTTGTACCTCTAAAGTGGTAGGAAAAGGCAAGGTTGAATTGAAGCTCACTTCAGGAAAAACTCTCGCATTGAATGACGTGTATCACGTCCCGGACATATGCAAGAATCTTATCTCAGAAACCATCTTACTTGGGAAAGGTTTTAAATTTGTAGCTGAGTCTAACAAAGTTGTAATCTCTAAAGGTGGTGACTTCGTAGGAAAAGGATATGTCACTGATAACATGATTAAGCTTAGTGTACTTTCTTTGAACTTGAATGATAATGCATCTTATTCTGCTTATGTTTGTGACTCCTCACATGTTTGGCATGATAGATTAGGACATGCTAATTTCAAATCTATTGAAAGACTTGCTAAATTAGGATGCATTCCTAAAATAAACTTTGACAGAGGTCATAAATGTGAAATTTGTGTTGAATCTAAATATGCTAGAAAACCCTTTAACAAAAAGGTTGAACGTAGTACAACTCCCCTAGAACTAATCCACTCAGATTTGGGAGATTTGAAATCAACACCAACTAGAGGAGGTAAAAAATGGTACATCACTTTTATAGATGATCACTCAAGATTCTGTCAGGTTTATCTTCTTAGAAGTAAAGATGAAGCCTTAGACGCTTTCAAATTATATAAACTTGAAGTAGAAAACCAAAGAGGTGTTACTATTAAAACTCTTAGGTCGGACCGAGGCGGTGAGTATGTGATACCTATAAGAGAATTCTGCAAACTTAATGGCATCATTCATGAAACTACTGCACCTTCTTCACCTGAGTCGAATGGAGTAGCTGAAAGGAAAAACCGAACACTCATAGATATGGTGAACGCTATGTTAGCTAGTTCAGGGCTACCTTCGAACCTGTGGGGGGAAGCAATTCTCTCTGCTTGCTATATCTTGAACCGAGTTCCATTTAAGAAATCCGACAAAACTCCATATGAGTTATGGAAAGGAAGACAACCGTCATATGCATACTTTAAAGTGTGGGGGTGTTTGGCCAAGGTGGCCACTCCTCGTTCCAAGAAAACCAAACTAGGACCTAAAACTGTAGATTGTGTTTTCCTAGGATATCGTGAGCACACTAGTGCTTATAGGTTCATGGTAATTGGTGAGAACACCATAATGGAATCCAGAGATGCAGTGTTTTTCGAACACATTTTCCCTTTAGGATCTGGACCTCATAAAAGGGTCCGCGATGATCTCTCAGATGTTCCTTCGACTAGTCAACCCCCGTCTCTAGATGCTGAAACCGAACCTAGAAGAAGTAAGAGGGTCAGAACCGAGAAAGGTTTTGGTCCAGATTTTGTGACTCTTACGGTAGAGTCTGAACCCCAAACCTATAAGGAAGCTATGACTTCTCCGGAAGCTCCCTTCTGGGAAGAAGCTTCAAATAATGAGTGGGATTCCATTCAACAAAATGAAACTTGGGAGCTTGTAGACTTACCTCCTGGTAGTAAAACCATAGGTTGCAAGTGGGTCTTCAAAAGGAAACTTAGAACAGATGGAACTTTAGAAAAACACAAAGCTAGGTTGGTAGCTAAGGGGTACAGACAACAGGAAGGATTAGATTTCTTTGATACCTATTCACCGGTCACTAGAATCACTTCTATCCGGATGCTGATTGCTATTGCTTCTATTTATGATTTGCATATACATCGGATGGATGTTAAAACTGCTTTTTTATATGGTGAATTGAATGAAGAAATTTATATGGACCAACCTGAAGGTTTTGTTGTGAAAGGTTTTGAAGATAAAGTATGCAAACTGAAAAAATCTTTGTATGGTTTAAAACAAGAACCTAAACAGTGGCATGAAAAATTTAATCATGTAATGATATCTAATGGCTTCAAGGTTAATGAATCTGATAAATGTGTTTACATTAAATCTGTGGATGATTCTCATGTTATTGTGTGCCTATATGTTGATGATATGCTCATATTAGGTAGTAACCTTGATAGTATTAATACCACTAAAAGCATGCTTAACGAAAACTTTGACATGAAAGACTTAGGCCCTGCTGATGTAATCTTAGGGATGAAAATCAGAAAGATGTCTGATGGATATAGTCTTAGTCAATCTCATTATGTTGAAACTGTGCTTAAGAGATTTAATCATGAAAATGCTAAACCTGCAACTACTCCTTATGATCCCAATTGCAAATTGAAAAAGAACAAGGGTGAGGGTATTTATCAACTTGAGTATTCTCGTGTTATTGACAGTCTTATGTATTTAATGAACTGTACAAGACCTGATATTGCCTATACTGTGAGTAGATTAAGCAGGTACACTTGCAACCCTGGGCAGGATCACTGGAATGCTCTCTACAGAGTTCTACGGTACCTGAGAGGAACTTCAAACTATTGCTTAAGTTTTGGGAAGTATCCTGCTGTGCTAGAAGGGTATTGTGATGCTAACTGGATATCAGACTCAGATGAGTGCAAATCCACTAGTGGGTACATCTTCACACTTGGTGGTGCGTCTGTGTCATGGAAGTCTACCAAACAGACATGTATAGCCCGATCCACCATGGAGTCTGAGTTTATAGCCTTGGAGAAAGCTGGAGAGGAAGTTGAATGGATACGAGGTTTCCTGGGTGGAATTCCACTCTGGCCCAAGCCTGTGTCTTCGATCGCAATCCACTGTGACAGTCAAGCTGCTATTGGATGCGCAAAGAATAGTGTATACAACGGAAAGTCGATACATCTTCGAAGAAGACACAAGACAGTGAAACAACTACTCTCTACTGGCATCATCTCTATAGACTTTGTAAGGTCTAAAGAGAATATTGCAGATCCTTTGACGAAAGGGTTATCTAGAGAGGTAGTTAGATCCACATCGAAGGGGATGGGACTCAAGCTCATAGAATAAATCGCCATGAAGGACACTCAACCTTGTGAATGGAGCTCCAAGATCAAGGTTCAATGAGATAACTAATTTTTGGTGATGTCGAGAGAAAACACTATCTTTGTCCCTCCCTATGGTGTAACCGTATGATAGTGTTGCCTGCATGTTTTAGGATGATCTGTCAAGATCTTAATGAGTTCCATGGCTTTGCTTAAAGCGGAGTGTGGCAGGACACTCTTAATGGACTCACCTATGTGGATGTTGGAAGTGGGGCCGCTTCCTATGAGAATTTGAGCTTTTTCTCTAGAGACATTCATTAAGTCCGGGATTTATCCCACGGCCAAAGCGGGCACAACGGCAAGAGCTTGGCAGCTTTCTTTTTCTTTGAGACATCAAAGTGTGGTTGTTATTTCTGAATTGCACTCACTGTTGACGGTTCAAGACATTGTGTTCACCATAACAACAAGCAGTTCCGGTAACCTCTCACTAAGTTAAGGTTCAATCTCTGGGACACCTTAGCCTAATATTGATGTATTATGTTTTCTCGTATTTCGTCGATATGTTTTATCTTTCATGTGGGGGATTGTTAGAAAAAACGCTTTAAAAAATACCAATTTTTTACATGGACTATGTTTTGATCCCTAGAACTATTGCCCATTAATTGTTTTTTCATTTGAATAGATAAAACAATAGTCCCACATTGACTAAAATCTAAAGAGTTTTAGACTTAAATACCATAGAATTGGCTATAAGGGCATGGCCCTTGGGTCATTAGACTTTTGTGCTTTGGGGGAAGGCCTAGACTAGGGCAAGGTTGTCTTTCCCGTACGCGCGGTGCTTCGCACAGAAGCACGCACGCCGCCGCCGTCCGTCCGGTCGGTCGGTCGGGGTCGGGTGTGGGTGTGGGTGTGGGTGTGGGTGTGGGTTCATTAGATCCTATCTTTTTGCTGAAATTTTTGGTACGTGTTTTCCACACAAGTAGAAGAATCTCTTCTTTGTCTGCACGTGTTTTGTCCTGACTTCTTTGTCTGAACGTGCTTGTCTTGGCTTCTTTGTCTGTACGTGTTTTGTCCTGGCTCCCTTGTCTGTACGTATTTGGCTTGGCAGCAACACACTGCTCCATGCACTATCTTTAACCCAACATTACCAGTATTTCTGTCATACGCATGGGTTTTCTTTCTTGTTTGTAACTACACAAACACTATATAAGAGAGTAGTTGTAAGCTCAGAAAACACACACCACAGAGAAACATCTCTTCTACTCTTCCTCTGTTTTTATGTAAACATCTCTTCTACTGTTTTTAAGTTCTGCCAAGCTCTAAGGGTACCCTCATTGTATGCTACATTGAGGGGTACTAACTGTAGTTGTATCCTGGAGGTGACTCGCCAACTGCTGTAGCATCTCAGAGGAGTGGCAGGCGATATTGCCTTTAGGACAGCGTAGTTTACGTGCCTCTACATTTTCTGTGCAGCAACATCAGCAACATTATTTTGAGCTAAGTATCTTCTTCTCAGTTACATTATTAGTAATTTCTCCAACAATCTAAAGGCAATATCGCCTTTACTATATTTTGTAACAACATGGGAAAGAGTACTGTAGACAAACCCCCAAAGTTTAGTGGCAAAGACTTTAAACGATGGCAGTCCAAAATGCTATTCTTCTTAAAAGACCAAAGGCTAGATGAAGTTGCCTTAGAAAGACCCTCAATAAGGCTTCATGACCGTGGTTATGAAGATAGACTGGATAGGTGGACTAGGAAGAATTACATGTGCAAAAACCATATTCTTAACTGTCTGGATGACTCCTTGTACGACTTTTATAATGCAAAAGAGAATTTTACTGCTTTTGATTTATGGGAAGCCTTAGAAGAAAAATATCTTGTTGAGGCAGCTGGAAGCAAGAAGTTCTTGGTGGCTAGGTTCCTGGAATATAAGATGACCGATGAAAAGCCTGTTGTAGAACAATTCGTCGAACTCCAGCTACTCATCAACGAAATTCTTGCTGAAGGCATGCATATTGATGAATCTCTACAAGTATCTGCAGTGATTGAAAAGCTACCACCCTCATGGAACGAGTACAAGAGGAGTCTGCGACACAAGAATCGTGAAATCACCATGGTGGAGCTGGGGAAAAAGATCCAGGTGGAGGAACTTCTGTGCTGCAAGGACAAGAGCCTGATGCTGAGCAAAGACATGTCAAACAAAGCTCATGTCCTGGACGATAACACTGCGTCAAAGAAAAAGCACGGAGAATCCAGCAAAAATGGTAAACGTAACAAACAACGTAACTCCAAAGGTAACCATCTTAAGCCAAAGGGTGGTGTCTCCAAAAACACCATCAAAGGCGACTGCTATAACTGTGGGAAAACTGGTCATATGGCCAAGGACTGTAGGGCACCTAAAAAGACCAAAAATGATCCTAAACAGAAAAATAAGGCAAACGTAGTAGATGATTCTGGATATTTTACTGGCATGGTGTCTGAAGTCAACCTTGTCTCTAATGTGACCAATGTGAGAGACTGGTGGCTTGATTCTGGAGCCACTAGGCATGTCTGTAAGTTCAGAAATGCTTTCTCCTCCTATAACAAAGTAGGAGACGATGAGAAATTGTTTATGGGAAACTCTTCTACCTCTAAAGTGGTAGGAAAAGGCAAGGTTGAATTGAAGCTCACTTCAGGAAAAACTCTCGCATTGAATGACGTGTATCACGTCCCGGACATATGCAAGAATCTTATCTCAGAAACCATCTTACTTGGAAAAGGTTTTAAATTTGTAGTTGAGTCTAACAAAGTTGTAATCTCTAAAGGTGGTGACTTCGTAGGAAAAGGATATGTCACTGATAACATGATTAAGCTTAGTGTACTTTCTTTGAACTTGAATGATAATGCATCTTCTTCTGCTTATGTTTGTGACTCCTCACATGTTTGGCATGATAGACTAGGACATGTTAATTTCAAATCTATTGAAAGACTTGCTAAATTAGGCTGCATTCCTAAAATAAACTTTGACAGAGGTCATAAATGTGAAATTTGTGTTGAATCTAAATTTGCTAGAAAACCCTTTAACAAAAAGGTTGAACGTAGTACAACTCCCCTAGAACTAATCCACTCCGATTTGGGAGATTTGAAATCAACACCAACTAGAGGTGGGAAAAAATGGTACATCACTTTTATAGATGATCACTCAAGATACTGTCAGGTTTATCTTCTTAGAAGTAAAGATGAAGCCCTAGACGCTTTCAAATTATATAAACTTGAAGTAGAAAACCAAAGAGGTGTTACTATTAAAACTCTTAGGTCGGACTGAGGCGGTGAGTATGTGATACCTATAGGAGAATTCTGCAAACTTAATGGCATCATTCATGAAACTACTGCACCTTATTCACCTGAGTCGAATGGAGTAGCTGAAAGGAAAAACCGAACACTCATAGATATGGTGAACGCTATGTTAGCTAGTTCAGGGCTACCTTCGAACCTGTGGGGGGAAGCAATTCTCTCTGCTTGCTATATCTTGAACCGAGTTCCATTTAAGAAATCCGACAAAACTCCATATGAGTTGTGGAAAGGAAGACAACCGTCCTATGCATACTTTAAAGTGTGGGGGTGTTTGGCCAAGTTGGCCACTCCTCGTTCCAAGAAAACCAAAATAGGACCAAAAACTGTAGATTGTGTTTTCCTAGGATATCCTGAGCACACTAGTGCTTATAGGTTCATGGTAATTGGTGAGAACACCATAATGGAATCCAGAGATGCAGTGTTTTTCGAACACATTTTCCCTTTAGGGTCTGGACCTCATAAAAGGGTCCGCGATGATCTCTCAGATGTTCCTTCGACTAGTCAACCCCCGTCTCTAGATGCTGAAACCGAACCTAGAAGAAGTAAGAGGGTCAGAACCGAGAAAAGTTTCGGTCCAGATTTTGTGACTCTTACGGTAGAGTCTGAACCCCAAACCTATAAGGAAGCTATGACTTCTCCGGAAGCTCCCTTCTGGGAAGAAGCTTCAAATAATGAGTGGGATTCCATTCAACAAAATGAAACTTGGGAGCTTGTAGACTTACCTCCTGGTAGTAAAACCATAGGTTGCAAGTGGGTCTTCAAAAGGAAACTTAGAACAGATGGAACTATAGAAAAACACAAAGCTAGGTTGGTAGCTAAGGGGTACAAACAACAGGAAGGATTAGATTTCTTTGATACCTATTCACCGGTCACTAGAATCACTTCTATCCGGATGCTGATTGCTATTGCTTCTATTTATGATTTGCATATACATCAGATGGATGTTAAAACTGCTTTTTTATATGGTGATTTGAATGAAGAAATTTATATGGACCAACCGGAAGGTTTTGTTGTGAAAGGTTTTGAAGATAAAGTATGCAAACTGAAAAAATCTTTGTATGGTTTAAAACAAGCACCTAACAGTGGCATGACAAATTTAATCATGTAATGATATCTAATGACTTCAAGGTTAATGAATCTGATAAATGTGTGTACATTAAATCTGTGGATGATTCTCATGTTATTGTGTGCCTATATGTTGATGATATGCTCATATTAGGAAGTAACCTTGATAGTATCAATACCACTAAAATCATGCTTAACGAAAACTTTGACATGAAAGACTTAGGGCCTGCTGATGTAATCTTAGGGATGAAAATCAGAAAGATGTCTGATGGATATAGTCTTAGTCAATCTCATTATGTTGAAACTGTTCTTAAGAGATTTAATCATGAAAATGCTAAACCTGCAACTACTCCTTATGATCCCAATTGCAAATTGAAAAAGAACAAGGGTGAGGGTATTGATCAACTTGAGTATTCTCGTGTTATTGGCAGTCTTATGTATTTAATGAACTGTACAAGACCTGATATTGCTTATACTGTGAGTAGATTAAGCAGGTACACTTGCAACCCTAGGCAGGATCACTGGAATGCTCTCTACAGAGTTCTACGGTACCTGAGAGGAACTTCAAACTATTGCCTAAGTTTTGGGAAGTATCCTGCTGTGCTAGAAGGGTATTGTGATGCTAACTGGATATCAGACTCAGATGAGTGCAAATCCACTAGCGGGTACATCTTCACACTTGGTGGTGCGTCTGTGTCATGGAAGTCTACCAAACAGACATGTATAGCCCGATCCACCATGGAGTCTGAGTTTATAGCCTTGGAGAAAGCTGGAGAGGAAGCTGAATGGATACGAGGTTTCCTGGGTGGAATTCCACTCTGGCCCAAGCCTGTGTCTTCGATCGCAATCCACAGTGACAGTCAAGCTGCTATTGGATGCGCAAAGAATAGTGTATACAACGGAAAGTCTATACATCTTCGAAGAAGACACAAGACAGTGAAACAACTACTCTCTACTGGCATCATCTCTATAGACTTTGTAAGGTCTAAAGAGAATATTGCAGATCCTTTGACGAAAGGGTTATCTAGAGAGGTAGTTAGATCCACATCGAAGGGGATGGGACTCAAGCTCATAGAATAAATCGCCATGAAGGACACTCAACCTTGTGAATGGAGCTCCAAGATCAAGGTTCAATGAGATAACTAATTTTTGGTGATGTCGAGAGAAAACACTATCTTTGTCCCTCCCTATGGTGTAACCGTATGATAGTGTTGCCTGCATGTTTTAGGATGATCTTTCAAGATCTTAATGAGTTCCATGGATTTGCTTAAAGCGGAGTGTGGCAGGACACTCTTAATGGACTCACCTATGTGGATGTTGGAAGTGGGGCCGCTTCCTATGAGAATTTGAGCTTTTTCTCTAGAGACATTCATTAAGTCCGGGATTTAGCCCACGGCCAAAACGGGCACAACGGCAAGAGCTTGGCATCTTTCTTTGAGACATCAAAGTGTGGTTGTTATTTCTGAATTGCACTCACTGTTGACGGTTCAAGACATTGTGTTCACCGTAACAACAAGCAGTTCCGGTAACCTCTCACTAAGTTAAGGTTCAATCTCTGGGACACCTTAGCCTAATATTGATGTATTATGTTTTCTCGTATTTCGTCGATATGTTTTATCTTTCATGTGGGGGATTGTTAGAAAAAACGCTTTAAAAAATACCAATTTTTTACATGGACTATGTTTTGATCCCTAGACCTATTGCCCATTAATTGTTTTTTCATTTGAATAGATAAAACAATAGTCCCACATTGACTAAAATCTAAAGAGTTTTAGACTTAAATACCATAGAATTGGCTATAAGGGCATGGCCCTTGGGTCATTAGACTTTTGTGCTTTGAGGGAAGGCCTAGACTAGGGCAAGGTTGTCTTTCCCGTACGCGCGGTGCTTCGCACAGAAGCACGCACGCCGCCGCCGTCCGGTCGGTCGGGCTCGGGTGTGGGTGTGGGTGTGGGTGTGGGTTCATTAGATCCTATCTTTTTGCTGAAATTTTTGGTACGTGTTTTCCACACAAGTAGAAGAATCTCTTCTTTGTCTGCACGTGTTTTGTCCTGACTTCTTTGTCTGAACGTGCTTGTCTTGGCTTCTTTGTCTGTACGTGTTTTGTCCTGGCTCCCTTGTCTGTACGTATTTGGCTTGGCAGCAACACACTGCTCCATGCACTATCTTTAACCCAACATTACCAGTATTTCTGTCATACGCATGGGTTTTCTTTCTTGTTTGTAACTACACAAACACTATATAAGAGAGTAGTTGTAAGCTCAGAAAACACACACCACAGAGAAACATCTCTTCTACTCTTCCTCTGTTTTTCTGTAAACATCTCTTCTACTGTTTTTAAGTTCTGCCAAGCTCTAAGGGTACCCTCATTGTATGCTACATTGAGGGGTACTAACTGTAGTTGTATCCTGGAGGTGACTCGCCAACTGCTGTAGCATCTCAGAGGAGTGGCAGGCGATATTGCCTTTAGGACAGCGTAGTTTACGTGCCTCTACATTTTCTGTGCAGCAACATCAGCAATATTATTTTGAGCTAAGTATCTTCTTCTCAGTTACATTATTAGTAATTTCTCCAACAATCTAAAGGCAATATCGCCTTTACTATATTTTGTAACAACATGGGAAAGAGTACTGTAGACAAACCCCCAAAGTTTAGTGGCAAAGACTTTAAACGATGGCAGTCCAAAATGCTATTCTTCTTAAAAGACCAAAGGCTAGATGAAGTTGCCTTAGAAAGACCCTCAATAAGGCTTCATGACCGTGGTTATGAAGATAGACTGGATAGGTGGACTAGGAAGAATTACATGTGCAAAAACCATATTCTTAACTGTCTGGATGACTCCTTGTACGACTTTTATAATGCAAAAGAGAATTTTACTGCTTTTGATTTATGGGAAGCCTTAGAAGAAAAATATCTTGTTGAGGCAGCTGGAAGCAAGAAGTTCTTGGTGGCTAGGTTCCTGGAATATAAGATGACCGATGAAAAGCCTGTTGTAGAACAATTCGTCGAACTCCAGCTACTCATCAACGAAATTCTTGCTGAAGGCATGCATATTGATGAATCTCTACAAGTATCTGCAGTGATTGAAAAGCTACCACCCTCATGGAACGAGTACAAGAGGTGGCTGCGACACAAGAATCGTGAAATCACCATGGTGGAGCTGGGGAAAAAGATCCAGGTGGAGGAACTTCTGTGCTGCAAGGACAAGAGCCTGATGCTGAGCAAAGACATGTCAAACAAAGCTCATGTCCTGGACGATAACACTGCGTCAAAGAAAAAGCACGGAGAATCCAGCAAAAATGGTAAATGTAACAAACAACGTAACTCCAAAGGTAACCATCTTAAGCCAAAGGGTGGTGTCTCCAAAAACAACATCAAAGGCGACTGCTATAACTGTGGGAAAACTGGTCATATGGCCAAGGACTGTAGGGCACCTAAAAAGACCAAAAATGATCCTAAACAGAAAAATAAGGCAAACGTAGTAGATGATTCTGGATATTTTACTGGCATGGTGTCTGAAGTCAACCTTGTCTCTAATGTGACCAATGTGAGAGACTGGTGGCTTGATTCTGGAGCCACTAGGCATGTCTGTAAGTTCAGAAATGCTTTCTCCTCCTATAACAAAGTAGGAGACGATGAGAAATTGTTTATGGGAAACTCTTCTACCTCTAAAGTGGTAGGAAAAGGCAAGGTTGAATTGAAGCTCACTTCAGGAAAAACTCTCGCATTGAATGACGTGTATCACGTCCCGGACATATGCAAGAATCTTATCTCAGAAACCATCTTACTTGGGAAAGGTTTTAAATTTGTAGCTGAGTCTAACAAAGTTGTAATCTCTAAAGGTGGTGACTTCGTAGGAAAAGGATATGTCACTGATAACATGATTAAGCTTAGTGTACTTTCTTTGAACTTGAATGATAATGCATCTTATTCTGCTTATGTTTGTGACTCCTCACATGTTTGGCATGATAGACTAGGACATGTTAATTTCAAATCTATTGAAAGACTTGCTAAATTAGGCTGCATTCCTAAAATAAACTTTGACAGAGGTCATAAATGTGAAATTTGTGTTGAATCTAAATATGCTAGAAAACCCTTTAACAAAAAGGTTGAACGTAGTACAACTCCCCTAGAACTAATCCACTCATATTTGGGAGATTTGAAATCAACACCAACTAGAGGAGGTAAAAAATGGTACATCACTTATATAGATGATCACTCAAGATTCTGTCAGGTTTATCTTCTTAGAAGTAAAGATGAAGCCTTAGACGCTTTCAAATTATATAAACTTGAAGTAGAAAACCAAAGAGGTGTTACTATTAAAACTCTTAGGTCGGACCGAGGCGGTGAGTATGTGATAACTATAAGAGAATTCTGCAAACTTAATGGCATCATTCATGAAACTACTGCACCTTCTTCACCTGAGTCGAATAGAGTAGCTGAAAGGAAAAACCGAACACTCATAGATATGGTGAACGCTATGTTAGCTAGTTCAGGGCTACCTTCGAACCTGTGGGGGGAAGCAATTCTCTCTGCTTGCTATATCTTGAACCGAGTTCCATTTAAGAAATCCGACAAAACTCCATATGAGTTATGGAAAGGAAGACAACCGTCCTATGCATACTTTAAAGTGTGGGGGTGTTTGGCCAAGGTGGCCACTCCTCGTTCCAAGAAAACCAAACTAGGACCTAAAACTGTAGATTGTGTTTTCCTAGGATATCCTGAGCACACTAGTGCTTATAGGTTCATGGTAATTGGTGAGAACACCATAATGGAATCCAGAGATGCAGTGTTTTTCGAACACATTTTCCCTTTAGGATCTGGACCTCATAAAAGGGTCCGCGATGATCTCTCAGATGTTCCTTCGACTAGTCAACCCCCGTCTCTAGATGCTGAAACCGAACCTAGAAGAAGTAAGAGGGTCAGAACCGAGAAAGGTTTTGGTCCAGATTTTGTGACTCTTACGGTAGAGTCTGAACCCCAAACCTATAAGGAAGCTATGACTTCTCCGGAAGCTCCCTTCTGGGAAGAAGCTTCAAATAATGAGTGGGATTCCATTCAACAAAATGAAACTTGGGAGCTTGTAGACTTACCTCCTTGTAGTAAAACCATAGGTTGCAAGTGGGTCTTCAAAAGGAAACTTAGAACAGATGGAACTATAGAAAAACACAAAGCTAGGTTGGTAGCTAAGGGGTACAGACAACAGGAAGGATTAGATTTCTTTGATACCTATTCACCGATCACTAGAATCACTTCTATCCGGATGCTGATTGCTATTGCTTCTATTTATGATTTGCATATACATCAGATGGATGTTAAAACTGCTTTTTTATATGGTGAATTGAATGAAGAAATTTATATGGACCAACCTGAAGGTTTTGTTGTGAAAGGTTTTGAAGATAAAGTATGCAAACTGAAAAAATCTTTGTATGGTTTAAAACAAGCACCTAAACAGTGGCATGAAAAATTTAATCATGTAATGATATCTAATGGCTTCAAGGTTAATGAATCTGATAAATGTGTTTACATTAAATCTGTGGATGATTCTCATGTTATTGTGTGCCTATATGTTGATGATATGCTCATATTAGGTAGTAACCTTGATAGTATTAATACCACTAAAAGCATGCTTAACGAAAACTTTGACATGAAAAACTTAGGCCCTGCTGATGTAATCTTAGGGATGAAAATCAGAAAGATGTCTGATGGATATAGTCTTAGTCAATCTCATTATGTTGAAACTGTGCTTAAGAGATTTAATCATGAAAATGCTAAACCTGCAACTACTCCTTATGATCCCAATTGCAAATTGAAAAAGAACAAGGGTGAGGGTATTTATCAACTTGAGTATTCTCGTGTTATTGGCAGTCTTATGTATTTAATGAACTGTACAAGACCTGATATTGCATATACTGTGAGTAGATTAAGCAGGTACACTTGCAACCCTGGGCAGGATCACTGGAATGCTCTCTACAGAGTTCTACGGTACTTGAGAGGAACTTCAAACTATTGCTTAAGTTTTGGGAAGTATCCTGCTGTGCTAGAAGAGTATTGTGATGCTAACTGGATATCAGACGCAGATGAGTGCAAATCCACTAGTGGGTACATCTTCACACTTGGTGGTGCGTCTGTGTCATGGAAGTCTACCAAACAGACATGTATAGCCCGATCCACCATGGAGTCTGAGTTTATAGCCTTGGAGAAAGCTGGAGAGGAAGCTGAATGGATACGAGGGTTCCTGGGTGGAATTCCACTCTGGCCCAAGCCTGTGTCTTCGATCGCAATCCACTGTGACAGTCAAGCTGCTATTGGATGCGCAAAGAATAGTGTATACAACGGAAAGTCTATACATCTTCGAAGAAGACACAAGACAGTGAAACAACTACTCTCTACTGGCATCATCTCTATAGACTTTGTAAGGTCTAAAGAGAATATTGCAGATCCTTTGACGAAAGGGTTATCTAGAGAGGTAGTTAGATCCACATCGAAGGGGATGGGACTCAAGCTCATAGAATAAATCGCCATGAAGGACACTCAACCTTGTGAATGGAGCTCCAAGATCAAGGTTCAATGAGATAACTAATTTTTGGTGATGTCGAGAGAAAGCACTATCTTTGTCCCTCCCTATGGTGTAACCATATGATAGTGCTGTCTGCATGTTTTAGGATGATCTGTCAGGATCTTAATGAGTTCCATGGCTTTACTTAAAGCGGAGTGTGGCAGGACACTCTTAATGGACTCACCTATGTGGATGTTGGAAGTGGGGCCGCTTCCTATGAGAATTTGAGCTTTTTCTCTAGAGACATTCATTAAGTCCGGGATTTAGCCCACGGCCAAAACGGGCACAACGGCAAGAGCTTGGCAGCTTTCTTTTTCTTTGAGACATCAAAGTGTGGTTGTTATTTCTGAATTGCACTCACTGTTGACGGTTCAAGACATTGTGTTCACCGAAACAACAAGCAGTTCCGGTAACCTCTCACTATGTTAAGGTTCAATCTCTGGGACACCTTAGCCTAATATTGATGTATTATGTTTTCTCGTATTTCGTCGATATGTTTTATCATTCATGTGGGGGATTGTTAGAAAAAACGCTTTAAAATTACCAATTTTTCCATGGACTATGTTTTGATCCCTAGACCTATTGCCCATTAATTGTTTTTTCTTTTGAATAGATAAAACAATAGTCCCACATTGACTAAAATCTAAAGAGTTTTAGACATAAATACCATAGAGTTGGCTATAAGGGCATGGCCCTTGGGTCATTAGACTTTTGTGCTTGGGGGGGAGGCTTAGACTAGGGCAAGGTTGCCTTTCCTGTACGCGCGGTGCTTCGCACAGAAGCACGCACGCCGCCGCCGCCGTCCGTCCGGTCGGTCGGGTCGGGCTCGGGCTCGGGCTCGGGTTCGGGTTCAGGTGTGGGTGTGGGTGTATTAGATCCTATCTTTTTGCTGAAATTTTTGGTACGTGTTTTCCACACAAGTAGAAGAATCTTTTCTTTGTCTGCACGTGTTTTGTCCTGACTTCTTTGTCTGAACGTGCTTGTCTTGGCTTCTTTGTCTGCACGAGTTTTGTCCTGACTTCTTTGTCTGAACGTGCTTGTCTTGGCTTCTTTGTTTGTACGTGTTTTGTCCTGGCTCCCTTGTATGTACGTATTTGGCTTGGCAGCAACACACTGCTCCATGCCTGACAAAACAACTTTTGTTGCACTATCTTTAACCCAACATAACCAGTTTTTTCTGTCATACGCATGGGTTTTCTTTCTTGTTTGTAACTACACAAACACTATATAAGAGAGTAGTTGTAATCTCAGAAAATATATACCACAGAGAAATATCTCTTCTACTCTTCCTCAGTTTTTCTGTAAACATCTCTTCTACTGTTTTAAGTTCTGCCAAGCTCTAAGGGTACCCTCATTGTATGCTACATTGAGGGGTACTAACTGTAGTTGTATCCTGGAGGTGACTCGCAAACTGCTGTAGCATCTCAGAGGAGTGGCAGGCGATATTGCCTTTAGGACAGCGTAGTTTACGTGCCTCTACATTTTCTGTGCAGCAACATCAGCAACATTATTTTGAGCTAAGTATCTTCTTCTCAGTTACATTATTAGTAATTTCTCCAACAATCTAAAGGCAATATCCTCTTTACTATATTTTGTAACAACATGGGAAAGAGTACTGTAGACAAACCCCCAAAGTTTAGTGGCAAAGACTTTAAACGATGGCAGTCCAAAATGTTATTCTTCTTAAAAGACCAAAGGCTAGATGAAGTTGCCTTAGAAAGACCCTCAAGAAGGCTTCATGACCGTGGTTATGAAGATAGACTGGATAGGTGGACTAGGAAAAATTACATGTGCAAAAACCATATTCTTAACTGTCTGGATGACTCCTTGTACGACTTTTATAATGCAAAAGAGAATTTTACTGCTTTTGATTTATGGGAAGCCCTAGAAGAAAAATATCTTGCTGAAGCTGCTGGAAGCAAGAAGTTCTTGGTGGCTAGGTTCCTGGAATATAAGATGACTGATGAAAAGCCTGTTGTAGAACAATTCTTCGAACTCCAGCTACTCATCAACGAAATTCTTGCTGAAGGCATGCATATTGATGAATCTCTACAAGTATCTGCAGTGATTGAAAAGCTACCACCCTCATGGAACGAGTACAAGAGGAGGCTGCGACACAAGAATCGTGAAATCACCATGGTGGAGCTGGGGAAAAAGATCCAGGTGGAGGAACTTCTGTGCTGCAAAGACAAGAGCCTGATGCTGAGCAAAGACATGTCAAACAAAGCTCATGTCCTGGACGATAATGCTGCGTCAAAGAAAAGGCACGGAGAATCCAGCAAAAATGGTAAACGTAACAAACAGCGTAACTCCAAAGGTAACCATCTTAAGCCAAAGGGTGGTGTCTCCAAAAACACCATCAAAGGCGACTGCTATAACTGTGGGAAAACTGGTCATATGGCCAAGGACTGTAGGCACCTAAAAAGACCAAAAATGATCCTAAACAGAAAAATAAGGCAAACGTAGTAGATGATTCTGGATATTTTACTGGCATGGTGTCTGAAGTCAACCTTGTCTCTAATGTGACCAATGTGAGAGACTGGTGGCTTGATTCTGGAGCCACTAGGCATGTCTGTAAGTTAAGAAATGCTTTCTCCTCCTATAACAAAGTAGGAGACGATGAGAAATTGTTTATGGGAAACTCTTCTACCTCTAAAGTGGTAGGAAAAGGCAAGGTTGAATTGAAGCTCACTTCAGGAAAAACTCTCGCATTGAATGACGTGTATCACGTCCCGGACATATGCAAGAATCTTATCTCAGAAACCATCTTACTTGGAAAAGGTTTTAAATTTGTAGCTGAGTCTAACAAAGTTGTAATCTCTAAAGGTGGTGACTTCGTAGGAAAAGGATATGTCACTGATAACATGATTAAGCTTAGTGTACTTTCTTTGAACTTGAATGATAATGCATCTTCTTCTGCTTATGTTTGTGACTCCTCACATGTTTGGCATGATAGACTAGGACATGTTAATTTCAAATCTATTGAAAGACTTGCTAAATTAGGCTGCATTCCTAAAATAAACTTTGACAGAGGTCATAAATGTGAAATTTGTGTTGAATCTAAATATGCTAGAAAACCCTTTAACAAAAAGGTTGAACGTAGTACAACTCCCCTAGAACTAATCCACTCCGATTTGGGAGATTTGAAATCAACACCAACTAGAGGTGGGAAAAAATGGTACATCACTTTTAGAGATGATCACTCAAGATACTGTCAGGTTTATCTTCTTAGAAGGAAAGATGAAGCCCTAGACGCTTTCAAATTATATAAACTTGAAGTAGAAAACCAAAGAGGTGTTACTATTAAAA
Organism: Papaver somniferum; assembly: GCF_003573695.1. Classification (NCBI taxonomy): domain Eukaryota; kingdom Viridiplantae; phylum Streptophyta; class Magnoliopsida; order Ranunculales; family Papaveraceae; genus Papaver; species Papaver somniferum. The sequence goes on from NC_039368.1 coordinate 101,202,270, forward strand.
CTCTTAGGTCGGACCGAGGCGGTGAGTATGTGATACCTATAGGAGAATTCTGCAAACTTAATGGCATCATTCATGAAACTACTGCACCTTATTCACCTGAGTCGAATGGAGTAGCTGAAAGGAAAAACCGAACACTCATAGATATGGTGAACGCTATGTTAGCTAGTTCAGGGCTACCTTCGAACCTGTGGGGGGAAGCAATTCTCTCTGCTTGCTATATCTTGAACCGAGTTCCATTTAAGAAATCCGACAAAACTCCATATGAGTTGTGGAAAGGAAGACAACCGTCCTATGCATACTTTAAAGTGTGGGGGTGTTTGGCCAAGGTGGCCACTCCTCGTTCCAAGAAAACCAAAATAAGACCAAAAACTGTAGATTGTGTTTTCCTAGGATATCCTGAGCACACTAGTGCTTATAGGTTCATGGTAATTGGTGAGAACACCATAATGGAATCCAGAGATGCAGTGTTTTTCGAACACATTTTCCCTTTAGGGTCTGGACCTCATAAAAGGGTCCGCGATGATCTCTCAGATGTTCCTTCGACTAGTCAACCCCCGTCTCTAGATGCTGAAACCGAACCTAGAAGAAGTAAGAGGGTCAGAACCGAGAAAGGTTTCGGTCCAGATTTTGTGACTCTTACGGTAGAGTCTGAACCCCAAACCTATAAGGAAGCTATGACTTCTCCGGAAGCTCCCTTCTGGGAAGAAGCTTCAAATAATGAGTGGGATTCCATTCAACAAAATGAAACTTGGGAGCTTGTAGACTTACCTCCTGGTAGTAAAACCATAGGTTGCAAGTGGGTCTTCAAAAGGAAACTTAGAACATATGGAACTATAGAAAAACACAAAGCTAGGTTGGTAGCTAAGGGGTACAGACAACAGGAAGGATTAGATTTCTTTGATACCTATTCACCGGTCACTAGAATCACTTCTATCCGGATGCTGATTGCTATTGCTTCTATTTATGATTTGCATATACATCAGATGGATGTTAAAACTGCTTTTTTATATGGTGAATTGAATGAAGAAATTTATATGGACCAACCTGAAGGTTTTGTTGTGAAAGGTTTTGAAGATAAAGTATGCAAACTGAAAAAATCTTTGTATGGTTTAAAACAAGCACCTAAACAGTGGCATGAAAAATTTAATCATGTAATGATATCTAATGGCTTCAAGGTTAATGAATCTGATAAATGTGTTTACATTAAATCTGTGGATGATTCTCATGTTATTGTGTGCCTATATGTTGATGATATGCTCATATTAGGTAGTAACCTTGATAGTATTAATACCACTAAAAGCATGCTTAACGAAAACTTTGACATGAAAGACTTAGGCCCTGCTGATGTAATCTTAGGGATGAAAATCAGAAAGATGTCTGATGGATATAGTCTTAGTCAATCTCATTATGTTGAAACTGTGCTTAAGAGATTTAATCATGAAAATGCTAAACCTGCAACTACTCCTTATGATCCCAATTGCAAATTGAAAAAGAACAAGGGTGAGGGTATTTATCAACTTGAGTATTCTCGTGTTATTGGCAGTCTTATGTATTTAATGAACTGTACAAGACCTGATATTTCCTATACTGTGAGTACATTAAGCAGGTACACTTGCAACCCTGGGAAGGATCACTGGAATGCTCTCTACAGAGTTCTACGGTACCTGAGAGGAACTTCAAACTATTGCTTAAGTTTTGGGAAGTATCCTGCTGTGCTAGAAGGGTATTGTGATGCTAACTGGATATCAGACTCAGATGAGTGCAAATCCACTAGTGGGTACATCTTCACACTTGGTGGTGCGTCTGTGTCATGGAAGTCTACCAAACAGACATGTATAGCCCGATCCACCATGGAGTCTGAGTTTATAGCCTTGGAGAAAGCTGGAGAGGAAGCTGAATGGATACGAGGTTTCCTGGGTGGAATTCCACTCTGGCCCAAGCCTGTGTCTTCGATCGCAATCCACTGTGACAGTCAAGCTGCTATTGGATGCGCAAAGAATAGTGTATACAACGGAAAGTCTATACATCTTCGAAGAAGACACAAGACAGTGAAACAACTACTCTCTACTGGCATCATCTCTATAGACTTTGTAAGGTCTAAAGAGAATATTGCAGATCCTTTGACGAAAGGGTTATCTAGAGAGGTAGTTAGATCCACATCGAAGGGGATGGGACTCAAGCTCATAGAATAAATCGCCATGAAGGACACTCAACCTTGTGAATGGAGCTCCAAGATCAAGGTTCAATGAGATAACTAATTTTTGGTGATGTCGAGAGAAAGCACTATCTTTGTCCCTCCCTATGGTGTAACCGTATGATAGTGCTGCATGCATGTTTTAGGATGATCTGTCAGGATCTTAATGAGTTCCATGGCTTTGCTTACAGCGGAGTGTGGCAGGACACTCTTAATGGACTCACCTATGTGGATGTTGGAAGTGGGGCCGCTTCCTATGAGAATTTGAGCTTTTTCTCTAGAGACATTCATTAAGTCCGGGATTTAGCCCACGGCCAAAACGGGCACAACGGCAAGAGCTTGGCAGCTTTCTTTTTCTTTGAGACATCAAAGTGTGGTTGTTATTTCTGAATTGCACTCACTGTTGACGGTTCAAGACATTGTGTTCACCGAAACAACAAGAAGTTCCGGTAACCTCTCACTATGTTAAGGTTCAATCTCTGGGACACCTTAGCCTAATATTGATGTATTATGTTTTCTCGTATTTCGTCGATATGTTTTATCATTCATGTGGGGGATTGTTAGAAAAAACGCTTTAAAATTACCAATTTTTCCATGGACTGTGTTTTGATCCCTAGACCTATTGCCCATTAGTTGTTTTTTCTTTTGAATAGATAAAACAATAGTCCCACATTGACTAAAATCTAAAGAGTTTTAGACATAAATACCATAGAGTTGGCTATAAGGGCATGGCCCTTGGGTCATTAGACTTTTGTGCTTGGGGGGGAGGCTTAGACTAGGGCAAGGTTGCCTTTCCCGTACGCGCGGTGCTTCGCACAGAAGCACGCACGCCGCCGCCGTCCGTCCGGTCGGTCGGGTCGGGTCGGGCTCGGGTTCGGGTGTGGGTGTGGGTGTGGGTGTGGGTGTGGGTGTGGGTTCAACACCCACACAAGTAGAAGAATCTTTTCTTTGTCTGAACGTGCTTGTCTTGGCTTCTTTGTCTGCACGAGTTTTCTCCTGACTTCTTTGTCTGAACGTGCTTGTCTTGGCTTCTTTGTCTGTACGTGTTTTGTCCTGGCTCTCTTGTATGTACGTATTTGGCTTGGCAGCAACACACTGCTCCATGCCTGTCAAAACAACTTTTCTTGCACTATCTTTAACCCAACATAACCAGTTTTTCCTGTCATACGCATGGGTTTTCTTTCTTGTTTGTAACTACACAAACACTATATAAGAGAGTAGTTGTAATCTCATAACACATAACACAGAGAAATATCTCTTCTACTCTCCCTCAGTTTTTCTATAAACATCTCTTCTACTGTTTTAAGTTCTGCCAAGCTCTAAGGGTACCCTCATTGTATGCTACATTGAGGGGTACTAACTGTAGTTGTATCCTGGAGGTGACTCGCCAACTGCTGTAGCATCTCAGAGGAGTGGCAGGCGATATTGCCTTTAGGACAGCGTAGTCTACGTGCCTCTACATTCTCTGTGCAGCAACATCAGCAACATTATTTTGTGCTAAGTATCTTCTTCTCAGTTACTTTATTAGTATTTTTTTCAACACTCTAAAGGCAATATCCTCTTTACTATATTTTGTAACAACATGGGAAAGAGTACTGTAGACAAACCCCCAAAGTTTAGTGGCAAAGACTTTAAACGATGGCAGTCCAAAATGTTATTCTTCTTAAAAGACCAAAGGCTAGATGAAGTTGCCTTAGAAAGACCCTCAAGAAGGCTTCATGACCGTGGTTATGAAGATAGACTGGATAGGTGGACTAGGAAAATTACATGTGCAAAAACCATATTCTTAACTGTCTGGATGACTCCTTGTACGACTTTTATAATGCAAAAGAGAATTTTACTGCTTTTGATTTATGGGAAGCCCTAGAAGAAAAATATCTTGCTGAAGCTGCTGGAAGCAAGAAGTTCTTGGTGGCTAGGTTCCTGGAATATAAGATGACTGATGAAAAGCCTGTTGTAGAACAATTCATCGAACTCCAGCTACTCATCAACGAAATTCTTGCTGAAGGCATGCATATTGATGAATCTCTACAAGTATCTGCAGTGATTGAAAAGCTACCACCCTCATGGAACGAGTACAAGAGGAGGCTGCGACACAAGAATCGTGAAATCACCATGGTGGAGCTGGGGAAAAAGATCCAGGTGGAGGAACTTCTGTGCTGCAAGGACAAGAACTTGATGCTGAGCAAAGACATGTCAAACAAAGCTCATGTCCTGGACGATAATGCTGCGTCAAAGAAAAGGCACGGAGAATCCAGCAAAAATGGTAAACATAACAAACAACGTAACTCCAAAGGTAACCATCTTAAGCCAAAGGGTGGTGTCTCCAAAAACACCATCAAAGGCGACTGCTATAAATTTGTAGCTGAGTCTAACAAGGTTGTAATCTCTAAAGGTGGTGATTTCGTAGGAAAAGGATATGTCACTGATAACATGATTAAGCTTAGTGTACTTTCTTTGAACTTGAATGATAATGCATCTTCTTCTGCTTATGTTTGTGACTCCTCACATGTTTGGCATGATAGACTAGGACATGTTAATTTCAAATCTATTGAAAGACTTGCTAAATTAGGCTGCATTCCTAAAATAAACTTTGACAGAGGTCATAAATGTGAAATTTGTGTTGAATCTAAATATGCTAGAAAACCCTTTAACAAAAAGGTTGAACGTAGTACAACTCCCCTAGAACTAATCCACTCCGATTTGGGAGATTTGAAATCAACACCAACTAGAGGTGGGAAAAAATGGTACATCACTTTTATAGATGATCACTCAAGATGCTGTCAGGTTTATCTTCTTAGAAGTAAAGATGAAGCCTTAGACGCTTTCAAATTATATAAACTTGAAGTAGAAAACCAAAGAAGTGTTACTATTAAAACTCTTAGGTCGGACCGAGGCGGTGAGTATGTGATACCTATAGGAGAATTCTGCAAACTTAATGGCATCATTCATGAAACTACTGCACCTTCTTCACCTGAGTCGAATGGAGTAGCTGAAAGGAAAAACCGAACACTCATAGATATGGTGAACGCTATGTTAGCTAGTTCAGGGCTACCTTCGAACCTGTGGGGGGAAGCAATTCTCTCTGCTTGCTATATCTTGAACCGAGTTCCATTTAAGAAATCCGACAAAACTCCATATGAGTTATGGAAAGGAAGACAACCGTCCTATGCATACTTTAAAGTATGGGGGTGTTTGGCCAAGGTGGCCACTCCTCGTTCCAAGAAAACCAAACTAGGACCTAAAACTGTAGATTGTGTTTTCCTAGGATATCCTGAGCACACTAGTGCTTATAGGTTCATGGTAATTGGTGAGAACACCATAATGGAATCCAGAGATGCAGTGTTTTTCGAACACATTTTCCCTTTAGGATCTGGACCTCATAAAAGGGTTCGCGATGATCTCTCAGATGTTCCTTCGACTAGTCAACCCCCGTCTCTAGATGCTGAAACCGAACCTAGAAGAAGTAAGAGGGTCAGAACCGAGAAAGGTTTTGGTCCAGATTTTGTGACTCTTACGGTAGAGTCTGAACCCCAAACCTATAAGGAAGCTATGACTTCTCCGGAAGCTCCCTTCTGGGAAGAAGCTTCAAATAATGAGTGGGATTCCATTCAACAAAATGAAACTTGGGAGCTTGTAGACTTACCTCCTGGTAGTAAAACCATAGGTTGCAAGTGGGTCTTCAAAAGGAAACTTAGAACAGATGGAACTATAGAAAAACACAAAGCTAGGTTGGTAGCTAAGGGGTACAGACAACAGGAAGGATTAGATTTCTTTGATACCTATTCACCGGTCACTAGAATCACTTCTATCCGGATGCTGGTTGCTATTGCTTCTATTTATGATTTGCATATACATCAGATGGATGTTAAAACTGCTTTTTTATATGGTGAATTGAATGAAGAAATTTATATGGACCAAACGGAAGGTTTTGTTGTGAAAGGTTTTGAAGATAAAGTATGCAAACTGAAAAAATCTTTGTATGGTTTAAAACAAGCACCTAAACAGTGGCATGAAAAATTTAATCATGTAATGATATCTAATGGCTTCAAGGTTAATGAATCTGATAAATGTGTTTACATTAAATCTGTGGATGATTCTCATGTTATTGTGTGCCTATATGTTGATGATATGCTCATATTAGGTAGTAACCTTGAAAGTATCAATACCACTAAAAGCATGCTTAACGAAAACTTTGACATGAAAGACTTAGGCCCTGCTGATGTAATCTTAGGGATGAAAATCAGAAAGATGTCTGATGGATATAGTCTTAGTCAATCTCATTATGTTGAAACTGTGCTTAAGAGATTTAATCATGAAAATGCTAAACCTGCAACTACTCCTTATGATCCCAATTGCAAATTGAAAAAGAACAAGGGTGAGGGTATTTATCAACTTGAGTATTCTCGTGTTATTGGCAGTCTTATGTATTTAATGAACTGTACAAGACCTGATATTGCCTATACTGTGAGTAGATTAAGCAGGTACACTTGCAACCCTGGGCAGGATCACTGGAATGCTCTCTACAGAGTTCTACGGTACCTGAGAGGAACTTCAAACTATTGCCTAAGTTTTGGGAAGTATCTTGCTGTGCTAGAAGGGTATTGTGATGCTAACTGGATATCAGACTCAGATGAGTGCAAATCCACTAGCGGGTACATCTTCACACTTGGTGGTGCGTCTGTGTCATGGAAGTCTACCAAACAGACATGTATAGCCCGATCCACCATGGAGTCTGAGTTTATAGCCTTGGAGAAAGCTGGAGAGGAAGCTGAATGGATACGAGGTTTCCTGGGTGGAATTCCACTCTGGCCCAAGCCTGTGTCTTCGATCGCAATCCACTGTGACAGTCAAGCTGCTATTGGATGCACAAAGAATAGTGTATACAACGGAAAGTCTATACATCTTCGAAGAAGACACAAGACAGTGAAACAACTACTCTCTACTGGCATCATCTCTATAGACTTTGTAAGGTCTAAAGAGAATATTGCAGATCCTTTGACGAAAGGGTTATCTAGATAGGTAGTTAGATCCACATCGAAGGGGATGGGACTCAAGCTCATAGAATAAATCGCCATGAAGGACACTCAACCTTGTGAATGGAGCTCCAAGATCAAGGTTCAATGAGATAACTAATTTTTGGTGATGTCGAGAGAAAGCATTATCTTTGTCCCTCCCTATGGTGTAACCATATGATAGTGCTGCCTGCATGTTTTAGGATGATCTGTCAGGATCTTAATGAGTTCCATGGCTTTACTTAAAGCGGAGTGTGGCAGGACACTCTTAATGGACTCACCTATGTGGATGTTGGAAGTGGGGCCGCTTCCTATGAGAATTTGAGCTTTTTCTCTAGAGACATTCATTAAGTCCGGGATTTAGCCCACGGCCAAAACGGGCACAACGGCAAGAGCTTGGCAGCTTTCTTTTTCTTTGAGACATCAAAGTGTGATTGTTATTTCTGAATTGCACTCACTGTTGACGGTTCAAGACATTGTGTTCACCGAAACAACAAGCAGTTCCGGTAACCTCTCACTATGTTAAGGTTCAATCTCTGGGACACCTTAGCCTAATATTGATGTATTATGTTTTCTCGTATTTCGTCGATATGTTTTATCATTCATGTGGGGGATTGTTAGAAAAAACGCTTTAAAATTACCAATTTTTCCATGGACTATGTTTTGATCCCTAGACCTATTGCCCATTAATTGTTTTTTCTTTTGAATAGATAAAACAATAGTCCCACATTGACTAAAATCTAAAGAGTTTTAGACATAAATACCATAGAGTTGGCTATAAGGGCATGGCCCTTGGGTCATTAGACTTTTGTGCTTGGGGGGGAGGCTTGGACTAGGGCAAGGTTGCCTTTCCCGTACGCGTGGTGCTTCGCACAGAAGCACGCACGCCGCCGCCGCCGTCCGTCTGGTCGGGCGGTCGGGCTCGGGTGTGGGTGTGGGTGTGTTAGATCCTATCTTTTTGCTGAAATTTTTGGTACGTGTTTTCCACACAAGTAGAAGAATCTTTTCTTTTGTCCTGACTTCTTTGTCTGAACGTGCTTGTCTTGGCTTCTTTGTCTGCACGATTTTTGTCCTGACTTCTTTGTCTGAACGTGCTTGTCTTGGCTTCTTTGTTTGTACGTGTTTTGTCCTGGCTCCCTTGTATGTACGTATTTGGCTTGGCAGCAACACACTGCTCCATGCCTGACAAAACAACTTTTGTTGCACTATCTTTAACCCAACATAACCAGTTTTTTCTGTCATACGCATGGGTTTTCTTTCTTGTTTGTAACTACACAAACACTATATAAGAGAGTAGTTGTAATCTCAGAAAATACACACCACAGAGAAATATCTCTTCTACTCTCCCTCAGTTTTTCTGTAAACATCTCTTCTACGCCAAGCTCTAAGGGTACCCTCATTGTATGCTACATTGAGGGGTACTAACTGTAGTTGTATCCTGGAGGTGACTCGCCAACTGCTGTAGCATCTCAGAGGAGTGGCAGGCGATATTGCCTTTAGGACAGCGTAGTCTACATGCCTCTACATTTTCTGTGCAGCAACATCAGCAACATTATTTTGAGCTAAGTATCTTCTTCTCAGTTACTTTATTAGTAATATACCCAACAATCTAAAGGCAATATCCTCTTTACTATATTTTGTAACAACATGGGAAAGAGTACTGTAGAAAAACCCCCAAAGTTTAGTGGCAAAGACTTTAAACGATGGCAGTCCAAAATGTTATTCTTCTTAAAAGACCAAAGGCTAGATGAAGTTGCCTTAGAAAGACCCTCAAGAAGGCTTCATGACCGTGGTTATGAAGATAGACTGGATAGGTGGACTAGGAAAAATTACATGTGCAAAAACCATATTCTTAACTGTCTGGATGACTCCTTGTACGACTTTTATAATGCAAAAGAGAATTTTACTGCTTTTGATTTATGGGAAGCCCTAGAAGAAAAATATCTTGCTGAAGCTGCTGGAAGCAAGAAGTTCTTGGTGGCTAGGTTCCTGGAATATAAGATGACTGATGAAAAGCCTGTTGTAGAACAATTCGTCGAACTCCAGCTACTCATCAACGAAATTCTTGCTGAAGGCATGCATATTGATGAATCTCTACAAGTATCTGCAGTGATTGAAAAGCTACCACCCTCATGGAACGAGTACAAGAGGAGGCTGCGACACAAGAATCGTGAAATCACCATGGTGGAGCTGGGGAAAAAGATCCAGGTGGAGGAACTTCTGTGCTGCAAAGACAAGAGCCTGATGTTGAGCAAAGACATGTCAAACAAAGCTCATGTCCTGGACGATAATGCTGCGTCAAAGAAAAGGCACGGAGAATCCAGCAAAAATGGTAAACGTAACAAACAGCGTAACTCCAAAGGTAACCATCTTAAGCCAAAGGGTGGTGTCTCCAAAAACACCATCAAAGGCGACTGCTATAACTGTGGGAAAACTGGTCATATGGCCAAGGACTGTAGGGCACCTAAAAAGACCAAAAATGATCCTAAACAGAAAAATAAGGCAAACGTAGTAGATGATTCTGGATATTTTACTGGCATGGTGTCTGAAGTCAACCTTGTCTCTAATGTGACCAATGTGAGAGACTGGTGGCTTGATTCTGGAGCCACTAGGCATGTCTGTAAGTTCAGAAATGCTTTCTCCTCCTATAAAAAAGTAGGAGACGATGAGAAATTGTTTATGGGAAACTCTTCTACCTCTAAAGTGGTAGGAAAAGGCAAGGTTGAATTGAAGCTCACTTCAGGAAAAAACTCTCGCATTGAATGACGTGTATCACGTCCCGGACATATGCAAGAATCTTATCTCAGAAACCATCTTACTTGGAAAAGGTTTTAAATTTGTAGCTGAGTCTAACAAAGTTGTAATCTCTAAAGGTGGTGACTTCGTAGGAAAAGGATATGTCACTGATAACATGATTAAGCTTAGTGTACTTTCTTTGAACTTGAATGATAATGCATCTTCTTATGCTTATGTTTGTGACTCCTCACATGTTTGGCATGATAGACTAGGACATGTTAATTTCAAATCTATTGAAAGACTTGCTAAATTAGGCTGCATTCCTAAAATAAACTTTGACAGAGGTCATAAATGTGAAATTTGTGTTGAATCTAAATATGCTAGAAAACCCTTTAACAAAAAGGTTGAACGTAGTACAACTCCCCTAGAACTAATCCACTCCGATTTGGGAGATTTGAAATCAACACCAACTAGAGGTGGGAAAAAATGGTACATCACTTTTATAGATGATCACTCAAGATACTGTCAGGTTTATCTTCTTAGAAGTAAAGATGAAGCCCTAGACGCTTTCAAATTATATAAACTTGAAGTAGAAAACCAAAGAGGTGTTACTATTAAAACTCTTAGGTCGGACCGAGGCGGTGAGTATGTGATACCTATATGAGAATTCTGCAAACTTAATGGCATCATTCATGAATCTACTGCACCTTATTCACCTGAGTCGAATGGAGTAGCTGAAAGGAAAAACCGAACACTCATAGATATGGTGAACGCTATGTTAGCTAGTTCAGGGCTACCTTCGAACCTGTGGGGGGAAGCAATTCTCTCTGCTTGCTATATCTTGAACCGAGTTCCATTTAAGAAATCCGACAAAACTCCATATGAGTTATGGAAAGGAAGACAACCGTCCTATGCATACTTTAAAGTGTGGGGGTGTTTGGCCAAGGTGGCCACTCCTCGTTCCAAGAAAACCAAAATAGGACCTAAAACTGTAGATTGTGTTTTCCTAGGATATCCTGAGCACACTAGTGCTTATAGGTTCATGGTAATTGGTGAGAACACCATAATGGAATCCAGAGATGCAGTGTTTTTCGAACACATTTTCCCTTTAGGGTCTGGACCTCATAAAAGGGTCCGCGATGATCTCTCAGATGTTCCTTCGACTAGTCAACCCCCGTCTCTAGATGCTGAAACCGAACCTAGAAGAAGTAAGAGGGTCAGAACCGAGAAAGGTTTCGGTCCAGATTTTGTGACTCTTACGGTAGAGTCTGAACCCCAAACCTATAAGGAAGCTATGACTTCTACGGAAGCTCCCTTCTGGGAAGAAGCTTCAAATAATGAGTGGGATTCCATTCAACAAAATGAAACTTGGGAGCTTGTAGACTTACCTCCTGGTAGTAAAACCATAGGTTGCAAGTGGGTCTTCAAAAGGAAACTTAGAACAGATGGAACTATAGAAAAACACAAAGCTAGGTTGGTAGCTAAGGGGTACAGACAACAGGAAGGATTAGATTTCTTTGATACCTATTCACCGGTCACTAGAATCACTTATATCCGGATGCTGATTGCTATTGCTTCTATTTATGATTTGCATATACATCAGATGGATGTTAAAACTGCTTTTTTATATGGTGAATTGAATGAAGAAATTTATATGGACCAACCTGAAGGTTTTGTTGTGAAAGGTTTTGAAGATAAAGTATGCAAACTGAAAAAATCTTTGTATGGTTTAAAACAAGCACCTAAAAAGTGGCATGAAAAATTTAATCATGTAATGATATCTAATGGCTTCAAGGTTAATGAATCTGATAAATGTGTTTACATTAAATCTGTGGATGATTCTCATGTTATTGTGTGCCTATATGTTGATGATATACTCATATTAGGTAGTAACCTTGATAGTATTAATACCACTAAAAGCATGCTTAACGAAAACTTTGACATGAAAGACTTAGGCCCTGCTGATGTAATCTTAGGGATGAAAATCAGAAAGATGTCTGATGGATATAGTCTTAGTCAATCTCATTATGTTGAAACTGTGCTTAAGAGATTTAATCATGAAAATGCTAAACCTGCAACTACTCCTTATGATCCCAATTGCAAATTGAAAAAGAACAAGGGTGAGGGTATTTATCAACTTGAGTATTCTCGTGTTATTGGCAGTCTTATGTATTTAATGAACTGTACAAGACCTGATATTGCCTATACTGTGAGTAGATTAAGCAGGTACACTTGCAACCCTGGGCAGGATCACTGGAATGCTCTCTACAGAGTTCTACGGTACCTGAGAGGAACTTCAAACTATTGCTTAAGTTTTGGGAAGTATCCTGCTGTGCTAGAAGGGTATTGTGATGCTAACTGGATATCAGACTCAGATGAGTGCAAATCCACTAGTGGGTACATCTTCACACTTGGTGGTGCGTCTGTGTCATGGAAGTCTACCAAACAGACATGTATAGCCCGATCCACCATGGAGTCTGAGTTTATAGACTTGGAGAAAGCTGGAGAGGAAGCTGAATGGATACGAGGTTTCCTGGGTGGAATTCCACTCTGGCCCAAGCCTGTGTCTTCGATCGCAATCCACTGTGACAGTCAAGCTGCTATTGGATGCGCAAAGAATAGTGTATACAACGGAAAGTTTATACATCTTCGAAGAAGACACAAGACAGTGAAAACAACTACTCTCTACTGGCATCATCTCTATAGACTTTGTAAGGTCTAAAGAGAATATTGCAGATCCTTTGACGAAAGGGTTATCTAGAGAGGTAGTTAGATCCACATCGAAGGGGATGGGACTCAAGCTCATAGAATAAATCGCCATGAAGGACACTCAACCTTGTGAATGGAGCTCCAAGAATAAGGTTCAATGAGATAACTAATTTTTGGTGATGTCAAGAGAGCACTATCTTTGTCCCTCCCTATGGTGTAACCGTATGATAGTGCTACCTGCATGTTTTAGGATGATCTGTCAAGATCTTAATGAGTTCCATGACTTTGCTTAAAGCGGAGTGTGGCAGGACACTCTTAATGGACTCACCTATGTGGATGTTGGAAGTGGGGCCGCTTCCTATGAGAATTTGAGCTTTTTCTCTAGAGACATTCATTAAGTCCGGGATTTAGCCCACGGCCAAAACGGGCACAACGGCAAGATCTTGGAAGCTTTCTTTTTCTTTGAGACATCAAAGTGTGGTTGTTATTTCTGAATTGCACTCACTGTTGGCGGTTCAAGACATTGTGTTCACCGTAACAACAAGCAGTTCCGGTAACCTCTCACTAAGTTAAGGTTCAATCTCTGGGACACCTTAGCCTAATATTGATGTATTATGTTTTCTCGTATTTCGTCGATATGTTTTATCTTTCATGTGGGGGATTGTTAGAAAAAACGCTTTAAAAAATACCAATTTTTTACATGGACTATGTTTTGATCCCTAGACCTATTGCCCATTAATTGTTTTTTCATTTGAATAGATAAAACAATAGTCCCACATTGACTAAAATCTAAAGAGTTTTAGACTTAAATACCATAGAATTGGCTATAAGGGCATGGCCCTTGGGTCATTAGACTTTTGTGCTTTGAGGGAAGGCCTAGACTAGGGCAAGGTTGCCTTTCCCGTACGCGCGGTGCTTCGCACAGAAGCACGCACGCCGCCGCCGTCCGTCCGGTCGGTCGGTCGGGCTCGGGTTCGGGTCCGGGTCCGGGTGTGGGTGTGGGTTCATTAGATCCTATCTTTTTGCTGAAATTTTTGGTACGTGTTTTCCACACAAGTAGAAGAATCTCTTCTTTGTCTGCACGTGTTTTGTCCTGACTTCTTTGTCTGAACGTGCTTGTCTTGGCTTCTTTGTCTGTACGTGTTTTGTCCTGGCTCCCTTGTCTGTACGTATTTGGCTTGGCAGCAACACACTGCTCCATGCACTATCTTTAACCCAACATTACCAGTATTTCTGTCATACGCATGGGTTTTCTTTGACTGTCATACGCATGGGTTTTCTTTCTTGTTTGTAACTACACAAACACTATATAAGAGAGTAGTTGTAAGCTCAGAAAAGACATACCACAGAGAAACATCTCTTCTACTCTTCCTCTGTTTTTCTGTAAACATCTCTTCTACTGTTTTTAAGTTCTGCCAAGCTCTAAGGGTACCCTCATTGTATGCTACATTGAGGGGTACTAACTGTAGTTGTATCCTGGAGGTGACTCGCCAACTGCTGTAGCATCTCAGAGGAGTGGCAGGCGATATTGCCTTTAGGACAGCGTAGTTTACGTGCTTCTACATTTTCTATGCAGCAACATCAGCAACATTATTTTGAGCTAAGTATCTTCTTCTCAGTTACATTATTAGTAATTTCTCCAACAATCTAAAGGCAATATACTCTTTACTATATTTTGTAACAACATGGGAAAGAGTACTGTAGACAAACCCCCAAAGTTTAGTGGCAAAGACTTTAAACGATGGCAGTCCAAAATGCTATTCTTCTTAAAAGACCAAAGGCTAGATGAAGTTGCCTTAGAAAGACCCTCAAGAAGGCTTCATGACCGTGGTTATGAAGATAGACTGGAAAGGTGGACTAGGAAGAATTACATGTGCAAAAACCATATTCTTAACTGTCTGGATGACTCCTTGTACGACTTTTATAATGCAAAAGAGAATTTTACTGCTTTTGATTTATGGAAAGCCTTAGAAGAAAAATATCTTGCTGAGGCAGCTGGAAGCAAGAAGTTCTTGGTGGCTAGGTTCCTGGAATATAAGATGACTGATGAAAAGCCTGTTGTAGAACAATTCGTCGAACTCCAGCTACTCATCAACGAAATTCTTGCTGAAGGCATGCATATTGATGAATCTCTACAAGTATCTGCAGTGATTGAAAAGCTACCACCCTCATGGAACGAGTACAAGAGGAGGATGCGACACAAGAATCGTGAAATCACCATGGTGGAGCTGGGGAAAAAGATCCAGGTGGAGGAACTTCTGTGCTGCAAGGACAAGAGCCTGATGCTGAGCAAAGACATGTCAAACAAAGCTCATGTCCTGGACGATAACACTGCGTCAAATAAAAAGCACGGAGAATCCAGCAAAAATGGTAAACGTAACAAACAACGTAACTCCAAAGGTAACCATCTTAAGCCAAAGGGTGGTGTCTCCAAAAACACCATCAAAGGCGACTGCTATAACTGTGGGAAAACTGGTCATATGGCCAAGGACTGTAGGGCACCTAAAAAGACCAAAAATGATCCTAAACAGAAAAATAAGGCAAACGTAGTAGATGATTCTGGATATTTTACTGGCATGGTGTCTGAAGTCAACCTTGTCTCTAATGTGACCAATGTGAGAGACTGGTGGCTTGATTCTGGAGCCACTAGGCATGTCTGTAAGTTCAGAAATGCTTTCTCCTCCTATAACAAAGTAGGAGACGATGAGAAATTGTTTATGGGAAACTCTTCTACCTCTAAAGTGGTAGGAAAAGGCAAGGTTGAATTGAAGCTCACTTCAGGAAAAACTCTCGCATTGAATGACGTGTATCACGTCCCGGACATATGCAAGAATCTTATCTCAGAAACCATCTTACTTGGAAAAGGTTTTAAATTTGTAGCTGAGTCTAACAAAGTTGTAATCTCTAAAGGTGGTGACTTCGTAGGAAAAGGATATGTCACTGATAACATGATTAATCTTAGTGTACTTTCTTTGAACTTGAATGATAATGCATCTTCTTATGTTTGTGACTCCTCACATGTTTGGCATGATAGACTAGGACATGTTAATTTCAAATCTATTGAAAGACTTGCTAAATTAGGCTGCATTCCTAAAATAAACTTTGACAGAGGTCATAAATGTGAAATTTGTGTTGAATCTAAATTTGCTAGAAAACCCTTTAACAAAAAGGTTGAACGTAGTACAACTCCCCTAGAACTAATCCACTCCGATTTGGGAGATTTGAAATCAACACCAACTAGAGGTGGGAAAAAATGGTACATCACTTTTATAGATGATCACTCAAGATACTGTCAGGTTTATCTTCTTAGAAGTAAAGATGAAGCCCTAGACGCTTTCAAATTATATAAACTTGAAGTAGAAAACCAAAGAGGTGTTACTATTAAAACTCTTAGGTCGGACCGAGGCGGTGAGTATGTGATACCTATAGGAGAATTCTGCAAACTTAATGGCATCATTCATGAAACTACTGCACCTTATTCACCTGAGTCGAATGGAGTAGCTGAAAGGAAAAACCGAACACTCATAGATATGGTGAACGCTATGTTAGCTAGTTCAGGGATACCTTCGAACCTGTGGGGGGAAGCAATTCTCTCTGCTTGCTATATCTTGAACCGAGTTCCATTTAAGAAATCCGACAAAAATCCATATGAGTTAGGGAAGGGAAGACAACCGTCCTATGCATACTTTAAAGTGTGGGGGTGTTTGGCCAAGGTGGCCACTCCTCGTTCCAAGAAAACCAAAATAGGACCTAAAACTGTAGATTGTGTTTTCCTAGGATATCCTGAGCACACTAGTGCTTATAGGTTCATGGTAATTGGTGAGAACACCATAATGGAATCCAGAGATGCAGTGTTTTTCGAACACATTTTCCCTTTAGGGTCTGGACCTCATAAAAGGGTCCGCAATGATCTCTCAGATGTTCCTTCGACTAGTCAACCCCCGTCTCTAGATGCTGAAACCGAACCTAGAAGAAGTAAGAGGGTCAGAACCGAGAAAGGTTTCGGTCCAGATTTTGTGACTCTTACGGTAGAGTCTGAACCCCAAACCTATAAGGAAGCTATGACTTCTCCGGAAGCTCCCTTCTGGGAAGAAGCTTCAAATAATGAGTGGGATTCCATTCAACAAAATGAAACTTGGGAGCTTGTAGACTTACCTCCTGGTAGTAAAACCATAGGTTGCAAGTGGGTCTTCAAAAGGAAACTTAGAACAGATGGAACTATAGAAAAACACAAAGCTAGGTTGGTAGCTAAGGGGTACAGACAACAGGAAGGATTAGATTTCTTTGATACCTATTCACCGGTCACTAGAATCACTTCTATCCGGATGCTGATTGTTATTGCTTCTATTTATGATTTGCATATACATCAGATGGATGTTAAAACTGCTTTTTTATATGGTGAATTGAATGAAGAAATTTATATGGATCAACCGGAAGGTTTTGTTGTGAAAGGTTTTGAAGATAAAGTATGCAAACTGAAAAAATCTTTGTATGGTTTAAAACAAGCACCTAAACAGTGGCATGAAAAATTTAATCATGTAATGATATCTAATGGCTTCAAGGTTAATGAATCTGATAAATGTGTTTACATTAAATCTATGGATGATTCTCATGTTATTGTGTGCCTATATGTTGATGATATGCTCATATTAGGTAGTAACCTTGATAGTATTAATACCACTAAAAGCATGCTTAACGAAAACTTTGACATGAAAGACTTAGGCCCTGCTGATGTAATCTTAGGGATGAAAATCAGAAATATGTCTGATGGATATAGTCTTAGTCAATCTCATTATGTTGAAACTGTGCTTAAGAGATTTAATCATGAAAATGCTAAACCTGCAACTACTCCTTATGATCCCAATTGCAAATTGAAAAAGAACAAGGGTGAGGGTATTTATCAACTTGAGTATTCTCGTGTTATTGGCAGTCTTATGTATTTAATGAACTGTACAAGACATGATATTGCCTATACTGTGAGTAGATTAAGCAGGTACACTTGCAACCCTGGGCAGGATCACTGGAATGCTCTCTACAGAGTTCTACGGTACCTGAGAGGAACTTCAAACTATTGCTTAAGTTTTGGGAAGTATCCTGCTGTGCTAGAAGGGTATTGTGATGCTAACTGGATATCAGACTCAGATGAGTGCAAATCCACTAGTGGGTACATCTTCACACTTGGTGGTGCGTCTGTGTCATGGAAGTCTACCAAACAGACATGTATAGCCCGATCCACCATGGAGTCTGAGTTTATAGCCTTGGAGAAAGATGGAGAGGAAGCTGAATGGATACGAGGTTTCCTGGGTGGAATTCCACTCTGGCCCAAGCCTGTGTCTTCGATCGCAATCCACTGTGACAGTCAAGCTGCTATTGGATGCGCAAAGAATAGTGTATACAACGGAAAGTCGATACATCTTCGAAGAAGACACAAGACAGTGAAACAACTACTCTCTACTGGCATCATATCTATAGACTTTGTAAGGTCTAAAGAGAATATTGCAGATCCTTTGACGAAAGGGTTATCTAGAGAGGTAGTTAGATCCACATCGAAGGGGATGGGACTCAAGCTCATAGAATAAATCGCCATGAAGGACACTCAACCTTGTGAATGGAGCTCCAAGATCAAGGTTCAATGAGATAACTAATTTTTGGTGATGTCGAGAGAAAACACTATCTTTGTCCCTCCCTATGGTGTAACCGTATGATAGTGTTGCCTGCATGTTTTAGGATGATCTGTCAAGATCTTAATGAGTTCCATGGCTTTTCTTAAAGCGGAGTGTGGCAGGACACTCTTAATGGACTCACCTATGTGGATGTTGGAAGTGGGGCCGCTTCCTATGAGAATTTGAGCTTTTTCTCTAGAGACATTCATTAAGTCCGGGATTTAGCCCACGGCCAAAACGGGCACAACGGCAAGAGCTTGGCAGCTTTCTTTTTCTTTGAGACATCAAAGTGTGGTTGTTATTTCTGAATTGCACTCACTGTTGACGGTTCAAGACATTGTGTTCACCGTAACAACAAGCAGTTCCGGTAACCTCTCACTAAGTTAAGGTTCAATCTCTGGGACACCTTAGCCTAATATTGATGTATTATGTTTTCTCGTATTTCGTCGATATGTTTTATCTTTCATGTGGGGGATTGTTAGAAAAAACGCTTTAAAAAATACCAATTTTTTACATGGACTATGTTTTGATCCCTAGACCTATTGCCCATTAATTGTTTTTTCATTTGAATAGATAAAACAATAGTCCCACATTGACTAAAATCTAAAGAGTTTTAGACTTAAATACCATAGAATTGGCTATAAGGGCATGGCCCTTGGGTCATTAGACTTTTGTGCTTTGAGGGAAGGCCTAGACTAGGGCAAGGTTGTCTTTCCCGTACGCGCGGTGCTTCGCACAGAAGCACGCACGCCGCCGCCGTCCGGTCGGTCGGGCTCGGGTGTGGGTGTGGGTGTGGGTGTGGGTTCATTAGATCCTATCTTTTTGCTGAAATTTTTGGTACGTGTTTTCCACACAAGTAGAAGAATCTCTTCTTTGTCTGCACGTGTTTTGTCCTGACTTCTTTGTCTGAACGTGCTTGTCTTGGCTTCTTTGTCTGTACGTGTTTTGTCCTGGCTCCCTTGTCTGTACGTATTTGGCTTGGCAGCAACACACTGCTCCATGCACTATCTTTAACCCAACATTACCAGTATTTCTGTCATACGCATGGGTTTTCTTTCTTGTTTGTAACTACACAAACACTATATAAGAGAGTAGTTGTAAGCTCAGAAAACACACACCACAGAGAAACATCTCTTCTACTCTTCCTCTGTTTTTCTGTAAACATCTCTTCTACTGTTTTTAAGTTCTGCCAAGCTCTAAGGGTACCCTCATTGTATGCTACATTGAGGGGTACTAACTGTAGTTGTATCCTGGAGGTGACTCGCCAACTGCTGTAGCATCTCAGAGGAGTGGCAGGCGATATTGCCTTTAGGACAGCGTAGTTTACGTGCCTCTACATTTTCTGTGCAGCAACATCAGCAATATTATTTTGAGCTAAGTATCTTCTTCTCAGTTACATTATTAGTAATTTCTCCAACAATCTAAAGGCAATATCGCCTTTACTATATTTTGTAACAACATGGGAAAGAGTACTGTAGACAAACCCCCAAAGTTTAGTGGCAAAGACTTTAAACGATGGCAGTCCAAAATGCTATTCTTCTTAAAAGACCAAAGGCTAGATGAAGTTGCCTTAGAAAGACCCTCAATAAGGCTTCATGACCGTGGTTATGAAGATAGACTGGATAGGTGGACTAGGAAGAATTACATGTGCAAAAACCATATTCTTAACTGTCTGGATGACTCCTTGTACGACTTTTATAATGCAAAAGAGAATTTTACTGCTTTTGATTTATGGGAAGCCTTAGAAGAAAAATATCTTGTTGAGGCAGCTGGAAGCAAGAAGTTCTTGGTGGCTAGGTTCCTGGAATATAAGATGACCGATGAAAAGCCTGTTGTAGAACAATTCGTCGAACTCCAGCTACTCATCAACGAAATTCTTGCTGAAGGCATGCATATTGATGAATCTCTACAAGTATCTGCAGTGATTGAAAAGCTACCACCCTCATGGAACGAGTACAAGAGGTGGCTGCGACACAAGAATCGTGAAATCACCATGGTGGAGCTGGGGAAAAAGATCCAGGTGGAGGAACTTCTGTGCTGCAAGGACAAGAGCCTGATGCTGAGCAAAGACATGTCAAACAAAGCTCATGTCCTGGACGATAACACTGCGTCAAAGAAAAAGCACGGAGAATCCAGCAAAAATGGTAAATGTAACAAACAACGTAACTCCAAAGGTAACCATCTTAAGCCAAAGGGTGGTGTCTCCAAAAACAACATCAAAGGCGACTGCTATAACTGTGGGAAAACTGGTCATATGGCCAAGGACTGTAGGGCACCTAAAAAGACCAAAAATGATCCTAAACAGAAAAATAAGGCAAACGTAGTAGATGATTCTGGATATTTTACTGGCATGGTGTCTGAAGTCAACCTTGTCTCTAATGTGACCAATGTGAGAGACTGGTGGCTTGATTCTGGAGCCACTAGGCATGTCTGTAAGTTCAGAAATGCTTTCTCCTCCTATAACAAAGTAGGAGACGATGAGAAATTGTTTATGGGAAACTCTTCTACCTCTAAAGTGGTAGGAAAAGGCAAGGTTGAATTGAAGCTCACTTCAGGAAAAACTCTCGCATTGAATGACGTGTATCACGTCCCGGACATATGCAAGAATCTTATCTCAGAAACCATCTTACTTGGGAAAGGTTTTAAATTTGTAGCTGAGTCTAACAAAGTTGTAATCTCTAAAGGTGGTGACTTCGTAGGAAAAGGATATGTCACTGATAACATGATTAAGCTTAGTGTACTTTCTTTGAACTTGAATGATAATGCATCTTCTTCTGCTTATGTTTGTGACTCCTCACATGTTTGGCATGATAGACTAGGACATGTTAATTTCAAATCTATTGAAAGACTTGCTAAATTTGGCTGCATTCCTAAAACAAACTTTGACAGAGGTCATAAATGTGAAATTTGTGTTGAATCTAAATATGCTAGAAAACCCTTTAACAAAAAGGTTGAACGTAGTACAACTCCCCTAGAACTAATCCACTCAGATTTGGGAGATTTGAAATCAACACCAACTAGAGGAGGTAAAAAATGGTACATCACTTTTATAGATGATCACTCAAGATACTGTCAGGTTTATCTTCTTAGAAGTAAAGATGAAGCCTTAGACGCTTTCAAATTATATAAACTTGAAGTAGAAAACCAAAGAGGTGTTACTAATAAAACTTTTAGGTCGGACCGAGGCGGTGAGTATGTGATACCTATAGGAGAATTCTGCAAACTTAATGGCATCATTCATGAAACTACTGCACCTTCTTCACCTGAGTCGAATGGAGTAGCTGAAAGGAAAAACCGAACACTCATAGATATGGTGAACGCTATGTTAGCTAGTTCAGGGCTACCTTAGAACCTGTGGGGGGAAGCAATTCTCTCTGCTTGCTATATCTTGAACCGAGTTCCATTTAAGAAATCCGACAAAACTCCATATGAGTTATGGAAAGGAAGACAACCGTCCTATGCATACTTTAAAGTGTGGGGGTGTTTGGCCAAGGTGGCCACTCCTCGTTCCAAGAAAACCAAACTAGGACCTAAAATTGTAGATTGTGTTTTCCTAGGATATCCTGAGCACACTAGTGCTTATAGGTTCATGGTAATTGGTGAGAACACCATAATGGAATCCAGAGATGCAGTGTTTTTCGAACACATTTTCCCTTTAGGATCTGGACCTCATAAAAGGGTCCGCGATGATCTCTCAGATGTTCCTTCGACTAGTCAACCCCCGTCTCTAGATGCTGAAACCGAACCTAGAAGAAGTAAGAGGGTCAGAACCGAGAAAGGTTTTGGTCCAGATTTTGTGACTCTTACGGTAGAGTCTGAACCCCAAACCTATAAGGAAGCTATGACTTCTCCGGAAGCTCCCTTCTGGGAAGAAGCTTCAAATAATGAGTGGGATTCCATTCAACAAAATGAAACTTGGGAGCTTGTAGACTTACCTCCTGGTAGTAAAACCATAGGTTGCAAGTGGGTCTTCAAAAGGAAACTTAGAACAGATGGAACTTTAGAAAAACACAAAGCTAGGTTAGTAGCTAAGGGGTACAGACAACAGGAAGGATTAGATTTCTTTGATACCTATTCACCGGTCACTAGAATCACTTCTATCCGGATGCTGATTGCTATTGCTTCTATTTATGATTTGCATATACATCGGATGGATGTTAAAACTGCTTTTTTATATGGTGAATTGAATGAAGAAATTTATATGGACCAACCTGAAGGTTTTGTTGTGAAAGGTTTTGAAGATAAAGTATGCAAACTGAAAAAATCTTTGTATGGTTTAAAACAAGAACCTAAACAGTGGCATGAAAAATTTAATCATGTAATGATATCTAATGGCTTCAAGGTTAATGAATCTGATAAATGTGTTTACATTAAATCTGTGGATGATTCTCATGTTATTGTGTGCCTATATGTTGATGATATGCTCATATTAGGTAGTAACCTTGATAGTATTAATACCACTAAAAGCATGCTTAACGAAAACTTTGACATGAAAGACTTAGGCCCTGCTGATGTAATCTTAGGGATGAAAATCAGAAAGATGTCTGATGGATATAGTCTTAGTCAATCTCATTATGTTGAAACTGTGCTTAAGAGATTTAATCATGAAAATGCTAAACCTGCAACTACTCCTTATGATCCCAATTGCAAATTGAAAAAGAACAAGGGTGAGGGTATTTATCAACTTGAGTATTCTCGTGTTATTGGCAGTCTTATGTATTTAATGAACTGTACAAGACCTGATATTGCCTATACTGTGAGTAGATTAAGCACGTACACTTGCAACCCTGGGCAGGATCACTGGAATGCTCTCTACAGAGTTCTACGGTACCTGAGAGGAACTTCAAACTATTGCTTAAGTTTTGGGAAGTATCCTGCTGTGCTAGAAGGGTATTGTGATGCTAACTGGATATCAGACTCAGATGAGTGCAAATCCACTAGTGGGTACATCTTCACACTTGGTGGTGCGTCTGTGTCATGGAAGTCTACCAAACAGACATGTATAGCCCGATCCACCATGGAGTCTGAGTTTATAGCCTTGGAGAAAGCTGGAGAGGAAGCTGAATGGATACGAGGTTTCCTGGGTGGAATTCCACTCTGGCCCAAGCCTGTGTCTTCGATCGCAATCCACTGTGACAGTCAAGCTGCTATTGGATGCGCAAAGAATAGTGTATACAACGGAAAGTCGATACATCTTCGAAGAAGACACAAGACAGTGAAACAACTACTCTCTACTGGCATCATCTCTATAGACTTTGTAAGGTCTAAAGAGAATATTGCAGATCCTTTGACGAAAGGGTTATCTAGAGAGGTAGTTAGATCCACATCGAAGGGGATGGGACTCAAGCTCATAGAATAAATCGCCATGAAGGACACTCAACCTTGTGAATGGATCTCCAAGATCAAGCTTCAATGAGATAACTAATTTTTGGTGATGTCGAGAGAAAACACTATCTTTGTCCCTCCCTATGGTGTAACCGTATGATAGTGTTGCCTGCATGTTTTAGGATGATCTGTCAAGATCTTAATGAGTTCCATGGCTTTGCTTAAAGCGGAGTGTGGCAGGACACTCTTAATGGACTCACCTATGTGGATGTTGGAAGTGGGGCCGCTTCCTATGAGAATTTGAGCTTTTTCTCTAGAGACATTCATTAAGTCCGGGATTTAGCCCACGGCCAAAACGGGCACAACGGCAAGAGCTTGGCAGCTTTCTTTTTCTTTGAGACATCAAAGTGTGGTTGTTATTTCTGAATTGCACTCACTGTTGACGGTTCAAGACATTGTGTTCACCGTAACAACAAGCAGTTCTGGTAACCTCTCACTAAGTTAAGGTTCAATCTCTGGGACACCTTAGCCTAATATTGATGTATTATGTTTTCTCGTATTTCGTCGATATGTTTTATCTTTCATGTGGGGGATTGTTAGAAAAAACGCTTTAAAAAATACCAATTTTTTACATGGACTATGTTTTGATCCCTAGACCTATTGCCCATTAATTGTTTTTTCATTTGAATAGATAAAACAATAGTCCCACATTGACTAAAATCTAAAGAGTTTTAGACTTAAATACCATAGAATTGGCTATAAGGGCATGGCCCTTGGGTCATTAGACTTTTGTGCTTTGAGGGAAGGCCTAGACTAGGGCAAGGTTGTCTTTCCCGTACGCGCGGTGCTTCGCACAGAAGCACGCACGCCTCCGCCGTCCGTCCGGTCGGTCGGTCGGGGTCGGGTGTGGGTGTGGGTGTGGGTTCATTAGATCCTATCTTTTTGCTGAAATTTTTGGTACGTGTTTTCCACACAAGTAGAAGAATCTCTTCTTTGTCTGCACGTGTTTTGTCCTGACTTCTTTGTCTGAACGTGCTTGTCTTGGCTTCTTTGTCTGTACGTGTTTTGTCCTGGCTCCCTTGTCTGTACGTATTTGGCTTGGCAGCAACACACTGCTCCATGCACTATCTTTAACCCAACATTACCAGTATTTCTGTCATACGCATGGGTTTTCTTTCTTGTTTGTAACTACACAAACACTATATAAGAGAGTAGTTGTAAGCTCAGAAAACACACACCACAGAGAAACATCTCTTCTACTCTTCCTCTGTTTTTATGTAAACATCTCTTCTACTGTTTTTAAGTTCTGCCAAGCTCTAAGGGTACCCTCATTGTATGCTACATTGAGGGGTACTAACTGTAGTTGTATCCTGGAGGTGACTCGCCAACTGCTGTAGCATCTCAGAGGAGTGGCAGGCGATATTGCCTTTAGGACAGCGTAGTTTACGTGCCTCTACATTTTCTGTGCAGCAACATCAGCAACATTATTTTGAGCTAAGTATCTTCTTCTCAGTTACATTATTAGTAATTTCTCCAACAATCTAAAGGCAATATCGCCTTTACTATATTTTGTAACAACATGGGAAAGAGTACTGTAGACAAACCCCCAAAGTTTAGTGGCAAAGACTTTAAACGATGGCAGTCCAAAATGCTATTCTTCTTAAAAGACCAAAGGCTAGATGAAGTTGCCTTAGAAAGACCCTCAATAAGGCTTCATGACCGTGGTTATGAAGATAGACTGGATAGGTGGACTAGGAAGAATTACATGTGCAAAAACCATATTCTTAACTGTCTGGATGACTCCTTGTACGACTTTTATAATGCAAAAGAGAATTTTACTGCTTTTGATTTATGGGAAGCCTTAGAAGAAAAATATCTTGTTGAGGCAGCTGGAAGCAAGAAGTTCTTGGTGGCTAGGTTCCTGGAATATAAGATGACCGATGAAAAGCCTGTTGTAGAACAATTCGTCGAACTCCAGCTACTCATCAACGAAATTCTTGCTGAAGGCATGCATATTGATGAATCTCTACAAGTATCTGCAGTGATTGAAAAGCTACCACCCTCATGGAACGAGTACAAGAGGAGTCTGCGACACAAGAATCGTGAAATCACCATGGTGGAGCTGGGGAAAAAGATCCAGGTGGAGGAACTTCTGTGCTGCAAGGACAAGAGCCTGATGCTGAGCAAAGACATGTCAAACAAAGCTCATGTCCTGGACGATAACACTGCGTCAAAGAAAAAGCACGGAGAATCCAGCAAAAATGGTAAACGTAACAAACAACGTAACTCCAAAGGTAACCATCTTAAGCCAAAGGGTGGTGTCTCCAAAAACACCATCAAAGGCGACTGCTATAACTGTGGGAAAACTGGTCATATGGCCAAGGACTGTAGGGCACCTAAAAAGACCAAAAATGATCCTAAACAGAAAAATAAGGCAAACGTAGTAGATGATTCTGGATATTTTACTGGCATGGTGTCTGAAGTCAACCTTGTCTCTAATGTGACCAATGTGAGAGACTGGTGGCTTGATTCTGGAGCCACTAGGCATTCTGTAAATTCAGAAATGCTTTCTCCTCCTATAACAAAGTAGGAGACGATGAGAAATTGTTTATGGGAAACTCTTCTACCTCTAAAGTGGTGGGAAAAGGCAAGGTTGAATTGAAACTCACTTCAGGAAAAACTCTCGCATTGAATGACGTGTATCACGTCCCGGACATATGCAAGAATCTTATCTCAGAAACCATCTTACTTGGGAAAGGTTTTAAATTTGTAGCTGAGTCTAACAAGGTTGTAATCTCTAAAGGTGGTGATTTCGTAGGAAAAGGATATGTCACTGATAACATGATTAAGCTTAGTGTACTTTCTTTGAACTTGAATGATAATGCATCTTCTTCTGCTTATGTTTGTGACTCCTCACATGTTTGGCATGATAGACTAGGACATGTTAATTTCAAATCTATTGAAAGACTTGCTAAATTAGGCTGCATTCCTAAAATAAACTTTGACAGAGGTCATAAATGTGAAATTTGTGTTGAATCTAAATATGCTAGAAAACCCTTTAACAAAAAGGTTGAACGTAGTACAACTCCCCTAGAACTAATCCACTCAGATTTGGGAGATTTGAAATCAACACCAACTAGAGGAGGTAAAAAATGGTACAACACTTTTATAGATGATCACTCAAGATACTGTCAGGTTTATCTTCTTAGAAGTAAAGATGAAGCCTTAGACGCTTTCAAATTATATAAACTTGAAGTAGAAAACCAAAGAGGTGTTACTATTAAAACTCTTAGGTCGTACCGAGGCGGTGAGTATGTGATACCTATAGGAGAATTCTGCAAACTTAATGGCATCATTCATGAAACTACTGCACCTTTTTCACCTGAGTCGAATGGAGTAGCTGAAAGGAAAAACCGAACACTCATAGATATGGTGAACGCTATGTTAGCTAGTTCAGGGCTACCTTCGAACCTGTGGGGGGAAGCAATTCTCTCTGCTTGCTATATCTTGAACCGAGTTCCATTTAAGAAATCCGACAGAACTCCATATGAGTTATGGAAAGGAAGACAACCGTCTTATGCATACTTTAAAGTGTGGGGGTGTTTTGCCAAGGTGGCCACTCCTCGTTCCAAGAAAACCAAACTAGGACCTAAAACTGTAGATTGTGTTTTCCTAGGATATCCTGAGCACACTAGTGCTTATAGGTTCATGGTAATTGGTGAGAACACCATAATGGAATCCAGATATGCAGTGTTTTTCGAACACATTTTCCCTTTAGGGTATGGACCTCATAAAAGGGTCCGCGATGATCTCTCAGATGTTCCTTCGACTAGTCAACCCCCGTCTCTAGATGCTGAAACCGAACCTAGAAGAAGTAAGAGGGTCAGAACCGAGAAAGGTTTCGATCCAGATTTTGTGACTCTTACGGTAGAGTCTGAACCCCAAACCTATAAGGAAGCTATGACTTCTCCGGAAGCTCCCTTCTGGGAAAAAGCTTCAAATAATGAGTGGGATTCCATTCAACAAAATGAAACTTGGGAGCTTGTAGGCTTACCTCCTGGTAGTAAAACCATAGGTTGCAAGTGGGTCTTCAAAAGGAAACTTAGAACATATGGAACTATAGAAAAACACAAAGCTAGGTTGGTAGCTAAGGGGTACAGACAACAGGAAGGATTAGATTTCTTTGATACCTATTTACCGGTCACTAGAATCACTTCTATCCGGATGCTGATTGCTATTGCTTCTATTTATGATTTGCATATACATCAGATGGATGTTAAAACTGCTTTTTTATATGGTGAATTGAATGAAGAAATTTATATGGACCAACCTGAAGGTTTTATTGTGAAAGGTTTTGAAGATAAAGTATGCAAACTGAAAAAATCTTTGTATGGTTTAAAACAAGCACCTAAACAGTGGCATGAAAAATTTAATCATGTAATGATATCTAATGGCTTCAAGGTTAATGAATCTGATAAATGTGTTTACATTAAATCTGTGGATGATTCTCATGTTATTGTGTGCCTATATGTTGATGATATGCTCATATTAGGTAGTAACCTTGATAGTATTAATACCACTAAAAGCATGCTTAACGAAAACTTTGACATGAAAGACTTAGGCCCTGCTGATGTAATCTTAGGGATGAAAATCAGAAAGATGTCTGGTGGATATAGTCTTAGTCAATCTCATTATGTTGAAACTGTTCTTAAGAGATTTAATCATGAAAATGCTAAACCTGCAACTACTCCTTATGATCCCAATTGTAAATTGAAAAAGAACAAGGGTGAGGGTATTTATCAACTTGAGTATTCTCGTGTTATTGGCAGTCTTATGTATTTAATGAACTGTACAAGACCTGATATTTCCTATACTGTGAGTAGATTAAGCAGGTACACTTGCAACCCTGGGCAGGATCACTGGAATGCTCTCTACAGAGTTCTACGGTACCTGAGAGGAACTTCAAACTATTTCTTAAGTTTTGGGAAGTATCCTGCTGTGCTAGAAGGGTATTGTGATGCTAACTGGATATCAGACTCAGATGAGTGCAAATCCACTAGTGGGTACATCTTCACACTTGGTGGTGCGTCTGTGTCATGGAAGTCTACCAAACAGACATGTATAGCCCGATCCACCATGGAGTCTGAGTTTATAGCCTTGGAGAAAGCTGGAGAGGAAGCTGAATGGATACGAGGTTTCCTGGGTGGAATTCCACTCTGGCCCAAGCCTGTGTCTTCGATCGCAATCCACTGTGACAGTCAAGCTGCTATTGGATGCGCAAAGAATAGTGTATACAACGGAAAGTCGATACATCTTCGAAGAAGACACAAGACAGTGAAACAACTACTCTCTACTAGTATCATCTCTATAGACTTTGTAAGGTCTAAAGAGAATATTGCAGATCCTTTGACGAAAGGGTTATCTAGAGAGGTAGTTAGATCCACATCGAAGGGGATGGGACTCAAGATCATAGAATAAATCGCCATGAAGGACACTCAACCTTGTGAATGGAGCTCCAAGATCAAGGTTCAATGAGATAACTAATTTTTGGTGATGTCGAGAGAAAACACTATCTTTGTCCCTCCCTATGGTGTAACCGTATGATAGTGTTGCCTGCATGTTTTAGGATGATCTGTCAAGATCTTAATGAGTTCCATGGCTTTGCTTAAAGCGGAGTGTGGCAGGACACTCTTAATGGACTCACCTATGTGGATGTTGGAAGTGGGGCCGCTTCCTATGAGAATTTGAGCTTTTTCTCTAGAGACATTCATTAAGTCCGGGATTTAGCCCACGGCCAAAACGGGCACAACGGCAAGAGCTTGGCAGCTTTCTTTTTCTTTGAGACATCAAAGTGTGGTTGTTATTTCTGAATTGCACTCACTGTTGACGGTTCAAGACATTGTGTTCACCGTAACAACAAGCAGTTCTGGTAACCTCTCACTAAGTTAAGGTTCAATCTCTGGGACACCTTAGCCTAATATTGATGTATTATGTTTTCTCGTATTTCGTCGATATGTTTTATCTTTCATGTGGGGGATTGTTAGAAAAAACGCTTTAAAAAATACCAATTTTTTACATGGACTATGTTTTGATCCCTATACCTATTGCCCATTAATTGTTTTTTCATTTGAATAGATAAAACAATAGTCCCACATTGACTAAAATCTAAAGAGTTTTAGACTTAAATACCATAGAATTGGCTATAAGGGCATGGCCCTTGGGTCATTAGACTTTTGTGCTTTGAGGGAAGGCCTAGACTAGGGCAAGGTTGTCTTTCCCGTACGCGCGGTGCTTCGCACAGAAGCACGCACGCCGCCGCCGTCCGTCCGGTCGGTCGGTCGGGGTCGGGTGTGGGTGTGGGTGTGGGTTCATTAGATCCTATCTTTTTGCTGAAATTTTTGGTACGTGTTTTCCACACAAGTAGAAGAATCTCTTCTTTGTCTGCACGTGTTTTGTCCTGACTTCTTTGTCTGAACGTGCTTGTCTTGGCTTCTTTGTCTGTACGTGTTTTGTCCTGGCTCCCTTGTCTGTACGTATTTGGCTTGGCAGCAACACACTGCTCCATGCACTATCTTTAACCCAACATTACCAGTATTTCTGTAATACGCATGGGTTTTCTTTCTTGTTTGTAACTACACAAACACTATATAAGAGAGTAGTTGTAAGCTCAGAAAACACACACCACAGAGAAACATCTCTTCTACTCTTCCTCTGTTTTTCTGTAAACATCTCTTCTACTGTTTTTAAGTTCTGCCAAGCTCTAAGGGTACCCTCATTGTATGCTACATTGAGGGGTACTAACTGTAGTTGTATCCTGGAGGTGACTCGCCAACTGCTGTAGCATCTCAGAGGAGTGGCAGGCGATATTGCCTTTAGGACAGCGTAGTTTACGTGCCTCTACATTTTCTGTGCAGCAACATCAGCAACATTATTTTGAGCTAAGTATCTTCTTCTCAGTTACATTATTAGTAATTTCTCCAACAATCTAAAGGCAATATCGCCTTTACTATATTTTGTAACAACATAGGAAAGAGTATTGTAGACAAACCCCCAAAGTTTAGTGGCAAAGACTTTAAACGATGGCAATCCAAAATGCTATTCTTCTTAAAAGACCAAAGGCTAGATGAAGTTGCCTTAGAAAGACCCTCAATAAGGCTTCATGACCGTGGTTATGAAGATAGACTGGATAGGTGGACTATGAAGAATTACATGTGCAAAAACCATATTCTTAACTGTCTGGATGACTCCTTGTACGACTTTTATAATGCAAAAGAGAATTTTACTGCTTTTGATTTATGGGAAGCCTTAGAAGAAAAATATCTTGTTGAGGAAGCTGGAAGCAAGAAGTTCTTGGTGGCTAGGTTCCTGGAATATAAGATGACCGATGAAAAGCCTGTTGTAGAACAATTCGTCGAACTCCAGCTACTCATCAACGAAATTCTTGCTGAAGGCATGCATATTGATGAATCTCTACAAGTATCTGCAGTGATTGAAAAGCTACCACCCTCATGGAACGAGTACAAGAGGTGGCTGCGACACAAGAATCGTGAAATCACCATGGTGGAGCTGGGGAAAAAGATCCAGGTGGAGGAACTTCTGTGCTGCAAGGACAAGAGCCTGATGCTGAGCAAAGACATGTCAAACAAAGCTCATGTCCTGGACGATAACACTGCGTCAAACAAAAAGCACGGAGAATCCAGCAAAAATGGTAAACGTAACAAACAACTTAACTCCAAAGGTAACCATCTTAAGCCAAAGGGTGGTGTCTCCAAAAACACCATCAAAGGCGACTGCTATAACTGTGGGAAAACTGGTCATATGGCCAAGGACTGTAGGGCACCTAAAAAGACCAAAAATGATCCTAAACAGAAAAATAAGGCAAACGTAGTAGATGATTCTGGATATTTTACTGGCATGGTGTCTGAAGTCAACCTTGTCTCTAATGTGACCAATGTGAGAGACTGGTGGCTTGATTCTGGAGCCACTAGGCATGTCTGTAAGTTCAGAAATGCTTTCTCCTCCTATAACAAAGTAGGAGACGATGAGAAATTGTTTATGGGAAACTCTTCTACCTCTAAAGTGGTAGGAAAAGGCAAGGTTGAATTGAAGCTCACTTCAGGAAAAACTCTCGCATTGAATGACGTGTATCACGTCCCGGACATATGCAAGAATCTTATCTCAGAAACCATCTTACTTGGGAAAGGTTTTAAATTTGTAGCTGAGTCTAACAAAGTTGTAATCTCTAAAGGTGGTGACTTCGTAGGAAAAGGATATGTCACTGATAACATGATTAAGCTTAGTGTACTTTCTTTGAAATTGAATGATAATGCATCTTATTCTGCTTATGTTTGTGACTCCTCACATGTTTGGCATGATAGACTAGGACATGTTAATTTCAAATCTATTGAAAGACTTGCTAAATTAGGCTGCATTCCTAAAATAAACTTTGACAGAGGTCATAAATGTGAAATTTGTGTTGAATCTAAATATGCTAGAAAACCCTTTAACAAAAAGGTTGAACGTAGTACAACTCCCCTAGAACTAATCCACTCAGATTTGGGAGATTTGAAATCAACACCAACTAGAGGAGGTAAAAAATGGTACATCACTTTTATAGATGATCACTCAAGATTCTGTCAGGTTTATCTTCTTAGAAGTAAAGATGAAGCCTTAGACGCTTTCAAATTATATAAACTTGAAGTAGAAAACCAAAGAGGTGTTACTATTAAAACTCTTAGGTCGGACCGAGGCGGTGAGTATCTGATACCTATAGGAGAATTCTGCAAACTTAATGGCATCATTCATGAAACTACTGCACCTTCTTCATATGAGTCGAATGGAGTAGCTGAAAGGAAAAACCGAACACTCATAGATATGGTGAACGCTATGTTAGCTAGTTCAGGGCTACCTTCGAACCTGTGGGGGGAAGCAATTCTCTCTGCTTGCTATATCTTGAACCGAGTTCCATTTAAGAAATCCGACAAAACTCCATATGAGTTATGGAAAGGAAGACAACCGTCCTATGCATACTTTAAAGTGTGGGGGTGTTTGGCCAAGGTGGCCACTCCTCGTTCCAAGAAAACCAAACTAGGACCTAAAACTGTAGATTGTGTTTTCCTAGGATATCCTGAGCACACTAGTGCTTATAGGTTCATGGTAATTGGTGAGAACACCATAATGGAATCCAGAGATGCAGTGTTTTTCGAACACATTTTCCCTTTAGGATCTGGACCTCATAAAAGGGTCCGCGATGATCTCTCAGATGTTCCTTCGACTAGTCAACCCCCGTCTCTAGATGCTGAAACCGAACCTAGAAGAAGTAAGAGGGTCAGAACCGATAAAGGTTTTGGTCCAGATTTTGTGACTCTTACGGTAGAGTTTGAACCCCAAACCTATAAGGAAGCTATGACTTCTCCGGAAGCTCCCTTCTGGGAAGAAGCTTCAAATAATGAGTGGGATTCCATTCAACAAAATGAAACTTGGGAGCTTGTAGACTTACCTCCTGGTAGTAAAACCATAGGTTGCAAGTGGGTCTTCAAAAGGAAACTTAGAACAGATGGAACTTTAGAAAAACACAAAGCTAGGTTGGTAGCTAAGGGGTACAGACAACAGGAAGGATTAGATTTCTTTGATACCTATTCACCGGTCACTAGAATCACTTCTATCCGGATGCTGATTGCTATTGCTTCTATTTATGATTTGCATATACATCGGATGGATGTTAAAACTGCTTTTTTATATGGTGAATTGAATGAAGAAATTTATATGGACCAACCTGAAGGTTTTGTTGTGAAAGGTTTTGAAGATAAAGTATGCAAACTGAAAAAAATCTTTGTATGGTTTAAAACAAGCACCTAAACAGTGGCATGAAAAATTTAATCATGTAATGATATCTAATGGCTTCAAGGTTAATGAATCTGATAAATGTGTTTACATTAAATCTGTGGATGGTTCTCATGTTATTGTGTGCCTATATGTTGATGATATGCTCATATTAGGTAGTAACCTTGATAGTATTAATACCACTAAAAGCATGCTTAACGAAAACTTTGACATGAAAGACTTAGGCCATGCTGATGTAATCTTAGGGATGAAAATCAGAAAGATGTCTGATGGATATAGTCTTAGTCAATCTCATTATGTTGAAACTGTGCTTAAGAGATTTAATCATGAAAATGCTAAACCTGCAACTACTCCTTATGATCCCAATTGCAAATTGAAAAAGAACAAGGGTGAGGGTATTTATCAACTTGAGTATTCTCGTGTTATTGGCAGTCTTATGTATTTAATGAACTGTACAAGACCTGATATTTCCTATATTGTGAGTAGATTAAGCAGGTACACTTGCAACCCTGGGCAGGATCACTGGAATGCTCTCTACAGAGTTCTACGGTACCTGAGAGGAACTTCAAACTATTGCTTAAGTTTTGGGAAGTATCCTGCTGTGCTAGAAGGGTATTGTGATGCTAACTGGATATCAGACTCAGATGAGTGCAAATCCACTAGTGGGTACATCTTCACACTTGGTGGTGCGTCTGTGTCATGGAAGTCTACCAAACAGACATGTATAGCCCGATCCACCATGGAGTCTGAGTTTATAGCCTTGGAGAAAGCTGGAGAGGAAGCTGAATGGATACGAGGTTTCCTGGGTGGAATTCCACTCTGGCCCAAGCCTGTGTCTTCGATCGCAATCCACTGTGACAGTCAAGCTGCTATTGGATGCGCAAAGAATAGTGTATACAACGGAAAGTCTATACATCTTCGAAGAAGACACAAGACAGTGAAACAACTACTCTCTACTGGCATCATCTCTATAGACTTTGTAAGGTCTAAAGAGAATATTGCAGATCCTTTGACGAAAGGGTTATCTAGAGAGGTAGTTAGATCCACATCGAAGGGGATGGGACTCAAGCTCATAGAATAAATCGCCATGAAGGACACTCAACCTTTTGAATGGAGCTCCAAGATCAAGGTTCAATGAGATAACTAATTTTTGGTGATGTCGAGAGAAAGCACTATCTTTGTCCCTCCCTATGGTGTAACCATATGATAGTGATGCCTGCATGTTTTAGGATGATCTGTCAGGATCTTAATGAGTTCCATGGCTTTACTTAAAGCGGAGTGTGGCAGGACACTCTTAATGGACTCACCTATGTGGATGTTGGAAGTGGGGCCGCTTCCTATGAGAATTTGAGTTTTTTCTCTAGAGACATTCATTAAGTCCGGGATTTAGCCCACGGCCAAAACGGGCACAACGGCAAGAGCTTGGCAGCTTTCTTTTTCTTTGAGACATCAAAGTGTGGTTGTTATTTCTGGATTGCACTCACTGTTGACGGTTCAAGACATTGTGTTCACCGAAACAACAAGCAGTTCCGGTAACCTCTCACTATGTTAAGGTTCAATCTCTGGGACACCTTAGCCTAATATTGATGTATTATGTTTTCTCGTATTTCGTCGATATGTTTTATCATTCATGTGGGGGATTGTTAGAAAAAACGCTTTAAAATTACCAATTTTTCCATGGACTGTGTTTTGATCCCTAGACCTATTGCCCATTAGTTGTTTTTTCTTTTGAATAGATAAAACAATAGTCCCACATTGACTAAAATCTAAAGAGTTTTAGACATAAATACCATAGAGTTGGCTATAAGGGCATGGCCCTTGGGTCATTAGACTTTTGTGCTTGGGGGGGAGGCTTAGACTAGGGCAAGGTTGCCTTTCCCGTACGCGCGGTGCTTCGCACAGAAGCACGCACGCCGCCGCCGTCCGTCCGGTCGGTCGGTCGGGTCGGGTCGGGCTCGGGCTCGGGCTCGGGTTCGGGTTCGGGTGTGGGTGTGGGTTCATTAGATCCTATCTTTTTGCTGAAATTTTTGGTACGTGTTTTCCACACAAGTAGAAGAATCTTTTCTTTGTCTGAACGTGCTTGTCTTGGCTTCTTTGTCTGCACGAGTTTTCTCCTGACTTCTTTGTCTGAACGTGCTTGTCTTGGCTTCTTTGTCTGTACGTGTTTTGTCCTGGCTCTCTTGTATGTACGTATTTGGCTTGGCAGCAACACACTGCTCCATGCCTGTCAAAACAACTTTTCTTGCACTATCTTTAACCCAACATAACCAGTTTTTCCTGTCATACGCATGGGTTTTCTTTCTTGTTTGTAACTACACGAACACTATATAAGAGAGTAGTTGTAATCTCATAAGACATACCACAGAGAAATATCTCTTCTACTCTCCCTCAGTTTTTCTATAAACATCTCTTCTACTGTTTTAAGTTCTGCCAAGCTCTAAGGGTACCCTCATTGTATGCTTCATTGAGGGGTACTAACTGTAGTTGTATCCTGGAGGTGACTCGCCAACTGCTGTAGCATCTCAGAGGAGTGGCAGGCGATATTGCCTTTAGGACAGCGTAGTCTACGTGCCTCTACATTCTCTGTGCAGCAACATCAGCAACATTATTTTGTGCTAAGTATCTTCTTCTCAGTTACTTTATTAGTATTTTTCTCAACAATCTAAAGGCAATATCCTCTTTACTATATTTTGTAACAACATGGGAAAGAGTACTGTAGACAAACCCCCAAAGTTTAGTGGCAAAGACTTTAAACGATGGCAGTCCAAAATGTTATTCTTCTTAAAAGACCAAAGGCTAGATGAAGTTGCCTTAGAAAGACCCTCAAGAAGGCTTCATGACCGTGGTTATGAAGATAGACTGGATAGGTGGACTAGGAAAAATTACATGTGCAAACTTAATGGCATCATTCATGAAACTACTGCACCTTATTCACCTGAGTCGAATGGAGTAGCTGAAAGGAAAAACCGAACACTCATAGATATGGTGAACGCTATGTTAGCTAGTTCAGGGCTACCTTCGAACCTGTGGGGGGAAGCAATTCTCTCTGCTTGCTATATCTTGAACCGAGTTCCATTTAAGAAATCCGACAAAACTCCATATGAGTTATGGAAAGGAAGACAACCGTCCTATGCATACTTTAAAGTGTGGGGGTGTTTGGCCAAGGTGGCCACTCCTCGTTCCAAGAAAACCAAACTAGGACCTAAAATTGTAGATTGTGTTTTCCTAGGATATCCTGAGCACACTAGTGCTTATAGGTTCATGGTAATTGGTGAGAACACCATAATGGAATCCAGAGATGCAGTGTTTTTCGAACACATTTTCCCTTTAGGATCTGGACCTCATAAAAGGGTCCGCGATGATCTCTCAGATGTTCCTTCGACTAGTCAACCCCCGTCTCTAGATGCTGAAACCGAACCTAGAAGAAGTAAGAGGGTCAGAACCGAGAAAGGTTTTGGTCCAGATTTTGTGACTCTTACGGTAGAGTCTGAACCCCAAACCTATAAGGAAGCTATGACTTCTCCGGAAGCTCCCTTCTGGGAAGAAGCTTCAAATAATGAGTGGGATTCCATTCAACAAAATGAAACTTGGGAGCTTGTAGACTTACCTCCTGGTAGTAAAACCATAGGTTGCAAGTGGGTCTTCAAAAGGAAACTTAGAACAGATGGAACTTTAGAAAAACACAAAGCTAGGTTAGTAGCTAAGGGGTACAGACAACAGGAAGGATTAGATTTCTTTGATACCTATTCACCGGTCACTAGAATCACTTCTATCCGGATGCTGATTGCTATTGCTTCTATTTATGATTTGCATATACATCGGATGGATGTTAAAACTGCTTTTTTATATGGTGAATTGAATGAAGAAATTTATATGGACCAACCTGAAGGTTTTGTTGTGAAAGGTTTTGAAGATAAAGTATGCAAACTGAAAAAATCTTTGTATGGTTTAAAACAAGAACCTAAACAGTGGCATGAAAAATTTAATCATGTAATGATATCTAATGGCTTCAAGGTTAATGAATCTGATAAATGTGTTTACATTAAATCTGTGGATGATTCTCATGTTATTGTGTGCCTATATGTTGATGATATGCTCATATTAGGTAGTAACCTTGATAGTATTAATACCACTAAAAGCATGCTTAACGAAAACTTTGACATGAAAGACTTAGGCCCTGCTGATGTAATCTTAGGGATGAAAATCAGAAAGATGTCTGATGGATATAGTCTTAGTCAATCTCATTATGTTGAAACTGTGCTTAAGAGATTTAATCATGAAAATGCTAAACCTGCAACTACTCCTTATGATCCCAATTGCAAATTGAAAAAGAACAAGGGTGAAGGTATTTATCAACTTGAGTATTCTCGTGTTATTGGCAGTCTTATGTATTTAATGAACTGTACAAGACCTGATATTGCCTATACTGTGAGTAGATTAAGCAGGTACACTTGCAACCCTGGGAAGGATCACTGGAATGCTCTCTACAGAGTTCTACGGTACCTGAGAGGAACTTCAAACTATTGCTTAAGTTTTGGGAAGTATCCTGCTGTGCTAGAAGGGTATTGTGATGCTAACTGGATATCAGACTCAGATGAGTGCAAATCCACTAGTGGGTACATCTTCACACTTGGTGGTGCGTCTGTGTCATGGAAGTCTACCAAACAGACATGTATAGCCCGATCCACCATGGAGTCTGAGTTTATAGCCTTGGAGAAAGCTGGAGAGGAAGCTGAATGGATACGAGGTTTCCTGGGTGGAATTCCACTCTGGCCCAAGCCTGTGTCTTCGATCGCAATCCACTGTGACAGTCAAGCTGCTATTGGATGCGCAAAGAATAGTGTATACAACGGAAAGTCGATACATCTTCGAAGAAGACACAAGACAGTGAAACAACTACTCTCTACTAGTATCATCTCTATAGACTTTGTAAGGTCTAAAGAGAATATTGCAGATCCTTTGACGAAAGGGTTATCTAGAGAGGTAGTTAGATCCACATCGAAGGGGATGGGACTCAAGATCATAGAATAAATCGCCATGAAGGACACTCAACCTTGTGAATGGAGCTCCAAGATCAAGGTTCAATGAGATAACTAATTTTTGGTGATGTCGAGAGAAAACACTATCTTTGTCCCTCCCTATGGTGTAACCGTATGATAGTGTTGCCTGCATGTTTTAGGATGATCTGTCAAGATCTTAATGAGTTCCATGGCTTTGCTTAAAGCGGAGTGTGGCAGGACACTCTTAATGGACTCACCTATGTGGATGTTGGAAGTGGGGCCGCTTCCTATGAGAATTTGAGCTTTTTCTCTAGAGACATTCATTAAGTCCGGGATTTATCCCACGGCCAAAACGGGCACAACGGCAAGAGCTTGGCAGCTTTCTTTTTCTTTGAGACATCAAAGTGTGGTTGTTATTTCTGAATTGCACTCACTGTTGACAGTTCAAGACATTGTGTTCACCGTAACAACAAGCAGTTCCGGTAACCTCTCACTAAGTTAAGGTTCAATCTCTGGGACACCTTAGCCTAATATTGATGTATTATGTTTTCTCGTATTTCGTCGATATGTTTTATCTTTCATGTGGGGGATTGTTAGAAAAAACGCTTTAAAAAATACCAATTTTTTACATGGACTATGTTTTGATCCCTAGACCTATTGCCCATTAATTGTTTTTTCATTTGAATAGATAAAACAATAGTCCCACATTGACTAAAATCTAAAGAGTTTTAGACTTAAATACCATAGAATTGGCTATAAGGGCATGGTCATTAGACTTTTGTGCTTTGAGGGAAGGCCTAGACTAGG
This sequence comes from Papaver somniferum, assembly GCF_003573695.1. Classification (NCBI taxonomy): domain Eukaryota; kingdom Viridiplantae; phylum Streptophyta; class Magnoliopsida; order Ranunculales; family Papaveraceae; genus Papaver; species Papaver somniferum. The sequence continues at coordinate 101,241,562 of NC_039368.1, forward strand.
GAAAGGTTGTCTTTCCCGTACGCGCGGTGCTTCGCACAGAAGCACGCACGCCGCCGCCGTCCGTCCGGTCGGTCGGTCGGGGTCGGGTGTGGGTGTGGGTTCATTAGATCCTATCTTTTTGCTGAAATTTTTGGTACGTGTTTTCCACACAAGTAGAAGAATCTATTCTTTGTCTGCACGTGTTTTGTCCTTACTTCTTTGTCTGAACGTGCTTGTCTTGGCTTCTTTGTCTGTACGTGTTTTGTCCTGGCTCCCTTGTCTGTACGTATTTGGCTTGGCAGCAACACACTGCTCCATGCACTATCTTTAACCCAACATTAACAGTATTTCTGTCATACGCATGGGTTTTCTTTCTTGTTTGTAACTACACAAACACTATATAAGAGAGTAGTTGTAAGCTCAGAAAATACACACCACAGAGAAACATCTCTTCTACTCTTCCTCTGTTTTTCTGTAAACATCTCTTCTACTGTTTTTAAGTTCTGCCAAGCTCTAAGGGTACCCTCATTGTATGCTACATTGAGGGGTACTAACTGTAGTTGTATCCTGGAGGTGACTCGCCAACTGCTGTAGCATCTCAGAGGAGTGGCAGGCGATATTGCCTTTAGGACAGCGTAGTTTACGTGCCTCTACATTTTCTGTGCAGCAACATCAGCAACATTATTTTGAGCTAAGTATCTTCTTCTCAGTTACATTATTAGTAATTTCTCCAACAATCTAAAGGCAATATCGCCTTTACTATATTTTGTAACAACATGGGAAAGAGTACTGTAGACAAACCCCCAAAGTTTAGTGGCAAAGACTTTAAACGATGGCAGTCCAAAATGCTATTCTTCTTAAAAGACCAAAGGCTAGATGAAGTTGCCTTAGAAAGACCCTCAATAAGGCTTCATGACCGTGGTTATGAAGATAGACTGGATAGGTGGACTAGGAAGAATTACATGTGCAAAAACCATATTCTTAACTGTCTGGATGACTCCTTGTACGACTTTTATAATGCAAAAGAGAATTTTACTGCTTTTGATTTATGGGAAGCCTTAGAAGAAAAATATCTTGTTGAGGCAGCTGGAAGCAAGAAGTTCTTGGTGGCTAGGTTCCTGGAATATAAGATGACCGATGAAAAGCCTGTTGTAGAACAATTCGTCGAACTCCAGCTACTCATCAACGAAATTCTTGCTGAAGGCATGCATATTGATGAATCTCTACAAGTATCTGCAGTGATTGAAAAGCTACCACCCTCATGGAACGAGTACAAGAGGTGGCTGCGACACAAGAATCGTGAAATCACCATGGTGGAGCTGGGGAAAAAGATCCAGGTGGAGGAACTTCTGTGCTGCAAGGACAAGAGCCTGATGCTGAGCAAAGACATGTCAAACAAAGCTCATGTCCTGGACGATAACACTGCGTCAAAGAAAAAGCACGGAGAATCCAGCAAAAATGGTAAATGTAACAAACAACGTAACTCCAAAGGTAACCATCTTAAGCCAAAGGGTGGTGTCTCCAAAAACAACATCAAAGGCGACTGCTATAACTGTGGGAAAACTGGTCATATGGCCAAGGACTGTAGGGCACCTAAAAAGACCAAAAATGATCCTAAACAGAAAAATAAGGCAAACGTAGTAGATGATTCTGGATATTTTACTGGCATGGTGTCTGAAGTCAACCTTGTCTCTAATGTGACCAATGTGAGAGACTGGTGGCTTGATTCTGGAGCCACTAGGCATGTCTGTAAGTTCAGAAATGCTTTCTCCTCCTATAACAAAGTAGGAGACGATGAGAAATTGTTTATGGGAAACTCTTCTACCTCTAAAGTGGTAGGAAAAGGCAAGGTTGAATTGAAGCTCACTTCAGGAAAAACTCTCGCATTGAATGACGTGTATCACGTCCCGGACATATGCAAGAATCTTATCTCAGAAACCATCTTACTTGGGAAAGGTTTTAAATTTGTAGCTGAGTCTAACAAGGTTGTAATCTCTAAAGGTGGTGATTTCGTAGGAAAAGGATATGTCACTGATAACATGATTAAGCTTAGTGTACTTTCTTTGAACTTGAATGATAATGCATCTTCTTCTGCTTATGTTTGTGACTCCTCACATGTTTGGCATGATAGACTAGGACATGTTAATTTCAAATCTATTGAAAGACTTGCTAAATTAGGCTGCATTCCTAAATTAAACTTTGACAGAGGTCATAAATGTGAAATTTGTGTTGAATCTAAATATTCTAGAAAACCCTTTAACAAAAAGGTTGAACGTAGTACAACTCCCCTAGAACTAATCCACTCATATTTGGGAGATTTGAAATCAACACCAACTAGAGGAGGTAAAAAATGGTACATCACTTTTATAGATGATCACTCAAGATACTGTCAGGTTTATCTTCTTAGAAGTAAAGATGAAGCCTTAGACGCTTTCAAATTATATAAACTTGAAGTAGAAAACCAAAGAGGTGTCACTATTAAAACTCTTAGGTCGGACCGAGGCGGTGAGTATGTGATACCTATAGGAGAATTCTGCAAACTTAATGGCATCATTCATGAAACTACTGCACCTTCTTCACCTGAGTCGAATGGAGTAGTTGAAAGGAAAAACCGAACACTCATAGATATGGTGAACGCTATGTTAGCTAGTTCAGGGCTACCTTCGAACCTGTGGGGGGAAGCAATTCTCTCTGCTTGCTATATCTTGAACCGAGTTCCATTTAAGAAATCCGACAAAACCCCATATGAGTTATGGAAAGGAAGACAATCGTCCTATGCATACTTTAAAGTGTGGGGGTGTTTGGCCAAGGTGGCCACTCCTCGTTCCAAGAAAACCAAAATATGACCTAAAACTGTAGATTGTGTTTTCCTAGGATATCCTGAGCACACTAGTGCTTATAGGTTCATGGTAATTGGTGAGAACACCATAATGGAATCCAGAGATGCAGTGTTTTTCGAACACATTTTCCCTTTAGGGTCTGGACCTCATAAAAGGGTCCGCGATGATCTCTCAGATGTTCCTTCGACTAGTCAACCCCCGTCTCTAGATGCTGAATCCGAACCTAGAAGAAGTAAGAGGGTCAGAACCGAGAAAGGTTTCGGTCCAGATTTTGTGACTCTTACGGTAGAGTCTGAACCCCAAACCTATAAGGAAGCTATGACTTCTCCGGAAGCTCCCTTCTGGAAAGAAGCTTCAAATAATGAGTGGGATTCCATTCAACAAAATGAAACTTGGGAGCTTGTAGACTTACCTCCTGGTAGTAAAACCATAGGTTGCAAGTGAGTCTTCAAAAGGAAACTTAGAACAGATGGAACTATAGAAAAACACAAAGCTAGGTTGGTAGCTAAGGGGTATAGACAACAGGAAGGATTAGATTTCTTTGATACCTATTCACCGGTCACTAGAATCACTTCTATCCGGATGCTGATTGCTATTGCTTCTATTTATGATTTGCATATACATCAGATGGATGTTAAAACTGCTTTTTTATATGGTGAATTGAATGAAGAAATTTATATGAACCAACCTGAAGGTTTTGTTGTGAAAGGTTATGAAGATAAAGTATGCAAACTGAAAAAATCTTTGTATGGTTTAAAACAAGCACCTAAACAGTGGCATGAAAAATTTAATCATGTAATGATATCTAATGGCTTCAAGGTTAATGAATCTGATAAATGTGTTTACATTAAATCTGTGGATGATTCTCATGTTATTGTGTGCCTATATGTTGATGATATGCTCATATTAGGTAGTAACCTTGATAGTATTAATACCACTAAAAGCATGCTTAACGAAAACTTTGACATGAAAGACTTAGGCCCTGCTGATGTAATCTTAGGGATGAAAATCAGAAAGATGTCTGATGGATATAGTCTTAGTCAATCTCATTATGTTGAAACTGTGCTTAAGAGATTTAATCATGAAAATGCTAAACCTGCAACTACTCCTTATGATCCCAATTGCAAATTGAAAAAGAACAAGGGTGAGGGTATTTATCAACTTGAGTATTCTCGTGTTATTGGAAGTCTTATGTATTTAATGAACTGTACAAGACCTGATATTTCCTATACTGTGAGTAGATTAAGCAGGTACACTTGCAACCCTGGGCAGGATCACTGGAATGCTCTCTACAGAGTTCTACGGTACCTGAGAGGAACTTCAAACTATTGCTTAAGTTTTGGGAAGTATCCTGCTGTGCTAGAAGGGTATTGTGATGCTAACTGGATATCAGACTCAGATGAGTGCAAATCCACTAGTGGGTACATCTTCACACTTGGTGGTGCGTCTGTGTCATGGAAGTCTATCAAACAGACATGTATAGCCCGATCCACCATGGAGTCTGAGTTTATAGCCTTGGAGAAAGATGGAGAGGAAGCTGAATGGATACGAGGTTTCCTGGGTGGAATTCCACTCTGGCCCAAGCCTGTGTCTTCGATCGCAATCCACTGTGACAGTCAAGCTGCTATTGGATGCGCAAAGAATAGTGTATACAACGGAAAGTCGATACATCTTCGAAGAAGACACAAGACAGTGAAACAACTACTCTCTACTGGCATCATCTCTATAGACTTTGTAAGGTCTAAAGAGAATATTGCAGATCCTTTGACGAAAGGGTTATCTAGAGAGGTAGTTAGATCCACATCGAAGGGGATGGGACTCAAGCTCATAGAATAAATCGCCATGAAGGACACTCAACCTTGTGAATGGAGATCCAAGATCAAGGTTCAATGAGATAACTAATTTTTGGTGATGTCGAGAGAAAACACTATCTTTGTCCCTCCCTATGGTGTAACCGTATGATAGTGTTGTCTGCATGTTTTAGGATGATCTGTCAAGATCTTAATGAGTTCCATGGCTTTGCTTAAAGCGGAGTGTGGCAGGACACTCTTAATGGACTCACCTATGTGGATGTTGGAAGTGGGGCCGCTTCCTATGAGAATTTGAGCTTTTTCTCTAGATACATTCATTAAGTCCGGGATTTAGCCCACGGCCAAAACGGGCACAACGGCAAGAGCTTGGCAGCTTTCTTTTTCTTTGAGACATCAAAGTGTGGTTGTTATTTCTGAATTGCACTCACTGTTGACGGTTCAAGACATTGTGTTCACCGTAACAACAAGCAGTTCCGGTAACCTCTCACTAAGTTAAGGTTCAATCTCTGGGACACCTTAGCCTAATATTGATGTATTATGTTTTCTCGTATTTCGTCGATATGTTTTATCTTTCATGTGGGGGATTGTTAGAAAAAACGCTTTAAAAAATACCAATTTTTTACATGGACTATGTTTTGATCCCTAGACCTATTGCCCATTAATTGTTTTTTCATTTGAATAGATAAAACAATAGTCCCACATTGACTAAAATCTAAAGAGTTTTAGACTTAAATACCATAGAATTGGCTATAAGGGCATGGCCCTTGGGTCATTAGACTTTTGTGCTTTGAGGGAAGGCCTAGACTAGGGCAAGGTTGCCTTTCCCGTACGCGCGGTGCTTCGCACAGAAGCACGCACGCCGCCGCCGTCCGTCCGGTCGGTCGGTCGGGCTCGGGTTCGGGTCCGGGTCCGGGTGTGGGTGTGGGTTCATTAGATCCTATCTTTTTGCTGAAATTTTTGGTACGTGTTTTCCACACAAGTAGAAGAATCTCTTCTTTGTCTGCACGTGTTTTGTCCTGACTTCTTTGTCTGAACGTGCTTGTCTTGGCTTCTTTGTCTGTACGTGTTTTGTCCTGGCTCCCTTGTCTGTACGTATTTGGCTTGGCAGCAACACACTGCTCCATGCACTATCTTTAACCCAACATTACCAGTATTTCTGTCATACGCATGGGTTTTCTTTGACTGTCATACGCATGGGTTTTCTTTCTTGTTTGTAACTACACAAACACTATATAAGAGAGTAGTTGTAAGCTCAGAAAAGACATACCACAGAGAAACATCTCTTCTACTCTTCCTCTGTTTTTCTGTAAACATCTCTTCTACTGTTTTTAAGTTCTGCCAAGCTCTAAGGGTACCCTCATTGTATGCTACATTGAGGGGTACTAACTGTAGTTGTATCCTGGAGGTGACTCGCCAACTGCTGTAGCATCTCAGAGGAGTGGCAGGCGATATTGCCTTTAGGACAGCGTAGTTTACGTGCCTCTACATTTTCTGTGCAGCAACATCAGCAACATTATTTTGAGCTAAGTATCTTCTTCTCAGTTACATTATTAGTAATTTCTCCAACAATCTAAAGGCAATATCCTCTTTACTATATTTTGTAACAACATGGGAAAGAGTACTGTAGACAAACCCCCAAAGTTTAGTGGCAAAGACTTTAAACGATGGCAGTCCAAAATGTTATTCTTCTTAAAAGACCAAAGGCTAGATGAAGTTGCCTTAGAAAGACCCTCAAGAAGGCTTCATGACCGTGGTTATGAAGATAGACTGGATAGGTGGACTAGGAAAAATTACATGTGCAAAAACCATATTCTTAACTGTCTGGATGACTCCTTGTACGACTTTTATAATGCAAAAGATAATTTTACTGCTTTTGATTTATGGGAAGCCCTAGAAGAAAAATATCTTGCTGAAGCTGCTGGAAGCAAGAAGTTCTTGGTGGCTAAGAGAAAGATGTCTGATGGATATAGTCTTAGTCAATCTCATTATGTTGAAACTGTGCTTAAGAGATTTAATCATGAAAAAGCTAAACCTGCAACTACTCCTTATGATCCCAATTGCAAATTGAAAAAGAACAAGGGTGAGGGTATTTATCAACTTGAGTATTCTCGTGTTATTGGCAGTCTTATGTATTTAATGAACTGTACAAGACCTGATATTGCTTATACTGTGAGTAGATTAAGCAGGTACACTTGCAACCCTGGGCAGGATCACTGGAATGCTCTCTACAGAGTTCTACGGTACCTGAGAGGAACTTCAAACTATTGCCTAAGTTTTGGGAAGTATCCTGCTGTGCTAGAAGGGTATTGTGATGCTAACTGGATATCAGACTCAGATGAGTGCAAATCCACTAGCGGGTACATCTTCACACTTGGTGGTGCGTCTGTGTCATGGAAGTCTACCAAACAGACATGTATAGCCCGATCCACCATGGAGTCTGAGTTTATAGCCTTGGAGAAAGCTGGAGAGGAAGCTGAATGGATACGAGGTTTCCTGGGTGGAATTCCACTCTGGCCCAAGCCTGTGTCTTCGATCGCAATCCACTGTGACAGTCAAGCTTCTATTGGATGCGCAAAGAATAGTGTATACAACGGAAAGTCTATACATCTTCGAAGAAGACACAAGACAGTGAAACAACTACTCTCTACTGGCATCATCTCTATAGACTTTGTAAGGTCTAAAGAGAATATTGCAGATCCTTTGACGAAAGGGTTATCTAGAGAGGTAGTTAGATCCACATCGAAGGGGATGGGACTCAAGCTCATAGAATAAATCGCCATGAAGGACACTCAACCTTGTGAATGGAGATCCAAGATCAAGGTTCAATGAGATAACTAATTTTTGGTGATGTCGAGAGAGAGCACTATCTTTGTCCCTCCCTATGGTGTAACCGTATGATAGTGCTGCCTGCATGTTTTAGGATGATCTGTCAAGATCTTAATGAGTTCCATGGCTTTGCTTAAAGCGGAGTGTGGCAGGACACTCTTAATGGACTCACCTACGTGGATGTTGGAAGTGGGGCCGCTTCCTATGAGAATTTGAGCTTTTTCTCTAGAGACATTCATTAAGTCCGGGATTTATCCCACGGCCAAAACGGGCACAACGGCAAGAGCTTGGCAGCTTTCTTTGAGACATCAAAGTGTGGTTGTTATTTCTGAATTGCACTCACTGTTGACGGTTCAAGACATTGTGTTCACCGTAACAACAAGCAGTTCCGGTAACCTCTCACTAAGTTAAGGTTCAATCTCTGGGACACCTTAGCCTAATATTGATGTATTATGTTTTCTCGTATTTCGTCGATATGTTTTATCTTTCATGTGGGGGATTGTTAGAAAAAACGCTTTAAAAAATACCAATTTTTTACATGGACTATGTTTTGATCCCTAGACCTATTGCCCATTAATTGTTTTTTCATTTGAATAGATAAAACAATAGTCCCACATTGACTAAAATCTAAAGAGTTTTAGACTTAAATACCATAGAATTGGCTATAAGGGCATGGCCCTTGGGTCATTAGACTTTTGTGCTTTGAGGGAAGGCCTAGACTAGGGCAAGGTTGCCTTTCCCGTACGCGCGGTGCTTCGCACAGAAGCACGCACGCCGCCGCCGTCCGTCCGGTCGGTCGGTTGGTCGGTCGGGGTCGGGTGTGGGTGTGGGTGTGGGTTCATTAGATCCTATCTTTTTGCTGAAATTTTTGGTACGTGTTTTCCACACAAGTAGAAGAATCTCTTCTTTGTCTGCACGTGTTTTGTCCTGACTTCTTTGTCTGAACGTGCTTGTCTTGGCTTCTTTGTCTGTACGTGTTTTGTCCTGGCTCCCTTGTCTGTACGTATTTGGCTTGGCAGCAACACACTGCTCCATGCACTATCTTTAACCCAACATTACCAGTATTTCTGTCATACGCATGGGTTTTCTTTCTTGTTTGTAACTACACAAACACTATATAAGAGAGTAGTTGTAAGCTCAGAAAACACACACCACAGAGAAACATCTCTTCTACTCTTCCTCTGTTTTTCTGTAAACATCTCTTCTACTGTTTTTAAGTTCTGCCAAGCTCTAAGGGTACCCTCATTGTATGCTACATTGAGGGGTACTAACTGTAGTTGTATCCTGGAGGTGACTCGCCAACTGCTGTAGCATCTCAGAGGAGTGGCAGGCGATATTGCCTTTAGGACAGCGTAGTTTACGTGCCTCTACATTTTCTGTGCAGCAACATCAGCAACATTATTTTGAACTAAGTATCTTCTTCTCAGTTACATTATTAGTAATTTCTCTAACAGATACATCATTGTTGGATTATTTTCGGCTTAGTTGGTTATATTGCAGGTTGTAATTCGTTAGTCGAAGTTTTGGTCCTGGAGGAAAACCATGTATCATGCCAAGGATCCATCCAACTCCGGTGAGATTGCTAAATGAGAATTACAAGCCATGCTCATCATTTTTATGGTTCTAAAGGTATACTATCTCTTTCAATCTGTCAATTAAACTGAAAGTTAGACGGGCGATGAATGTATAGGGGGACCAAGGTTAATGAATGATTTAATATTAAGAATTTAATCAAGTCAAGAGTCGTTGTTTATTATAATTAGCACTAAGTTGATTGCTTAGGTGTCCTCTACATTATTTTGAAGAAATTTCTATTGTCAGAGTTGATCCTAATTAAAATTTTCAGCTATGTTTTTAGAAAATCTTGTTCGTTGCATTACTGGATCGTCGTCAGACGGGCTAGGAATTAACAGAACAGGTTATCACTTTCAATCACCAAAAAACTGGATTAACGGTAAGCTATGATTAAATTCTGCTTTGTTCGGTAGCTAGCGCTTATTATTATCTGTAGTTTGTTTCATTTGGTTTAACAAGTACAAAATGGACTAGAGGCTTTAGAATGAGCTAGTTTCACTATGTTATCTAAACTAGTTGTATTGCATTTTCTTTTGCCATATTGTACTAGTAAAACCTCATTTACATGTACAATCTTGTTATGATTTATAACAGTGATATCCTAAGATATTTCCTTATTTTTTCTTACTTGGATGGCATTCAAATCTCTACATCGACCAATTGGCAGACCCAAATGGTAAGTTACCTGATGCACATAAACAGTCTTTCTTTAGTTCCAAGGGCTACAATGTTGTTCTTAAATATATAGTATTGTCTTCGATTTGAAACAGGACCTATGTATTATAATGGTATCTACCATCTTTTCTACCAGTACAACCCGAATAGTGCTGAATGGGGAGATATCGTGTGGGCTCATTCGGTATCGAAAGATATGGTCAATTGGTTCCACGTCGATATTGCATTGCACCCTACAGATCCATTTGATATTAAAGGGTGCTGGTCAGGGTCTACCACCATCCTTCCTGGTAAGGGACCTGTGATCTTTTACACCGGTGGTGATTCAGAAAACCGACAAGTTCAGAACATTGCTGTACCAAAGGATTTATCAGATCCCTTACTTGTGGAATGGAAAAAGCTGGACCAGAACCCAGTTATCTCCACTCCAGATGGCATTAAACCCGATAAGTTTCGGGACCCAAGTACTGGATGGTTAGGTGAAGATGGGTACTGGAGAGTTATAATAGGGAGTGAGAAAAGCAGATTAGGGATGGCATTGTTGTTTAAAAGCAAGGATTTCTTGACATGGACACAATCTGAAAATACATTTCACTCTGCTTCAACCGCTTCAGACGAAAACGGTATGTGGGAATGCGTAGATTTTTTCCTCGTGGCATTGAAAGGGGAAGCAGCATTAGACACCTCCGCAAGAGGAGACAATATTAAGTATGTATTTAAGGTGAGCGATCAAGATACGTTCTCTGATTTTTATACAGGGGGGGATTATTTTCTGAACAATGGTGAGTATTATACACCGGATAACACTGTAGGTGATCCTTATTCGCCTGTTACTGCTCTAAGATTAGATTATGGCAAATTCTATGCATCTAAAACATTCTTCGATGAGGCAAAAAACAGAAGGATATTGTGGGCATGGGTAAATGAACCTGATTCCAATGCTGATGCCATTGAAAGAAGATGGGCTGGTATTCAGGTTTGTTTATTACACTATCACAGTTTATAGTTTTATTCTTTTGAATATAACGACTAACTCTAGCCTCGATTGAATCTAATAGTCAATACCGAGGACACTGTGGCTGGATAAAAATGAAAAACAGCTCCTGCAATGGCCCGTTGAGGAACTCGCAACCTTAAGAACAGATGAAGTTGGATGCACTAATGAACCTCTGACCACGGGAAGACCTCTTTTTGAAGTTCAGGGAATAACAGCTGCACAGGTACGTTTGAAAAATCCAAGTTAAAAAGGTATTTTGCAGTCTTGGTTTTCAGATATGTATACTTACCATATTATTTTCACAGGCCGATATCGAAGTTACATTTCGTATACCAAGTTTAGAAAATGCAGAAGTTTTTGATCCTTCATGGGTTGACGCCCAACAACTCTGTGGTGAAAAAGGTGCTGTTGTTCAAGGTGGCATTGGACCATTTGGATTGTTAACCTTAGCTTCAAAGGAGTTAGAAGAATACACAGCAGTATTCTTTAGAGTTTTCAAAGCTCAAGACAAGTATGTGGTGCTTATGGGTTCTGGTGGTGACAGGTTAGTGACTATCACAAAAAAAAAAAAAAAAAAAAAAAAAAATCATAAACAGAAATGTTTTTGAAGCTGCCAATTATAACCAAACGAACTTGATGTCTTGCAAATAACATAGGTCATCCTTAAGAGGAGAAGGACTAAATAAACCCTCATATGGGGCATTTGTGGATGTTGATTTGGTTGATGGGGAAATTTCTCTAAGATGCCTGGTAATAATTTCTTTCTTCTTTTATAGTTTTCTTCTGTAGCATTGATCATTGTGTAGGGGTTAGAACACGATTAAATGGTTATTTTTGCTGCGCATATTTGAGTGAGGTGACACGTTGTTAGCTTGAATTAGTTCAACTGTGGTTGCAGATCGATCACTCAGTGGTGGAAAGCTTCGGTGCCGGAGGAAAAGCTTGTATCACAACTAGGACTTATCCGACACTTGCAGTAGGAAAACAAGCCCATCTATTTGCATTCAACTACGGATCAGAGACTGTTGAGATTGCAAAACTAAATGCCTGGACCATGAAAACTCCTGAAATGAACCTCAGCGATGGGGTAACCTTGCTGCGTGCAGCTTAAACATTACGTCTGCGAGCATTGGCTTTAGAGTTCTTGAACTCTTGGTTTGGCTAACTTAAGCTGGTTCTGGTATGGTCGTGATTGGTGGACTTGTGGTTGTCTTTTTTATTTTCCCGAGTCTATTTGGTTTATGTTGTGTTGGCCCTGTTGGATATCTAAGTCTCTTTGTTGGCCTTTGGGGTCTTCCTTTGTTCTTTATATTAAGAATTTGTATGATACATTAACGTCAATTTGTAAACCTCGATTAGATATTGTAAAGGCTATGTTATTCCAGTGTCTTATTTGCACATTCATTGTTCTTTGCCGATAAAACATTTCCCAAAAAGAATAGGCAAAGAACATAACATTGTTTGCTAACGCATATTATGAACTCATACGAGTCGACTTAACTGAATACATAATGTCGATACCAACTTAACTACTTTAAGTGATTTTAGTTATCATTCCACAATTTTAAACCCATTTACCAAATTTTTCAAGCACAGTGCACGACTCTGCGCATGTTTCCAAAACTCTGATAAGGCGGATTTCCTATTGATAGAAGCTCCGGCAGAGGTCCGTAGGAAGTTGGATTACCATCTTCATTATTGGTTAAGCCTGCTGGGTGGAAGAACAATGGAATAGAAACTCTTGATTTCTGGGAACTATTAGCCAACACACAATGCTCCCCACTCTTGTACTTATCGTTCGAAATTATCTGTAATCAAAAAGTTTGTAGCAAAATTACACAAGAATTACTTCGACAAGAAATCATATTGACCTGCAAAAACTACTTTGACAAGAAATCATATTTAACTGGAAAAAGTCTCCGACGTTGACCGTAATAGCACCCTCGATAGGTTTGACACTGATCCACCGGTCTTCATACTTGACCTGTAGCCCACCGATTTGATCTTGCAGCAAAATTGTTATAATGCTGTGATCAGTATGTGGGACAAGCCCTACTGTCAATTCAGGCTGTGGGCAATACGGATAGTATTGGCCAAGGAGCATCTTCGATTCGCTGCATCTCATTTCTTTCAATCTCCCTGGTCTAACACCTAAGCCTTCGCACATCAGTTCCATCACTCTCTCGCCGAGTATTGTTGCATGGTGAACCCATTCCATAAGGTCGTTCCTACAGACCTCCGGCAACTTCTCTATCACCGGCGGTTCTGGTCCGACTACTACTTTCAACGTGTCCCTCCAGCTGGCTGCCTCGGATTTGTACAGATCTGAATTGCTCATGAAACAAACGTTTTGGGCACGGCCATAGTACTTGTTCTTGATCTCAATTGGTTATTCATGGAAAGATCTAACGGATGAAAGTGCATCGTCTATTACGAGGTGTGAGATTCCATGATTGATTATTTGGAAAAATCCGTAGGTAGAAAAGCTTCTCTGATTTGGTTAACGATTTCTGACCTTCGGTCGCCGGAATTGGTCAAACCACAGAAATTAATAACCGGAATTTCCCAACCGGTCGTTGAACGAGGTGACAACGATTTCTTGTTTGGAACTTGATCAGATGGGTGAACAAAAATTAGAGGAATTGAAGTGATACCCGAATCAAGAAGACCCTTGACTCCGATCCCAGACTCATCGAATTCTTTGACTTGTTTCATTCGGGCGTCAGTATTGCAGTCGCAGAGCTCCATTTTGCTGTGGCTAACAATTTGGGTTACGTGCTCATTAAATATAGTAGCACTTCATAGTAATGGTTCATTGTATTTGTATCACATTGGTGTTGTGTCACAACTGTGACGTCAAATGGATAAAAGGTTTAATGATGCGCTGTGCATGGAGATCGCAATTCCATATTGGTTCACCAGAGCTTCTCGGTCAGCAATATAATAATAACATGACCATGACCGAACAGATTTGCTTGGTAATGAAACTTTATTGTACGCTGACATCCCATGATCTCAAAAGATGATGGAAGGGGCTTTAATAGATATGGAAAAACAACATTTCGTCAGAAATCTGGTTATGACTTTAGATCATGCATGCTCAAGACTTGAGAGATGTGTAGGAGGTGAGCCCTGCTAACAATATAAAAAATCTTTAACCACAAACAACAAAAACTAAATCTTTGATGAAAAGTTCCACCCATAAAAGTGGTCTTCAATCATTGTATCATATGAAAAATTGTTGTAGACAATAACAAAAAGGGATCCATGTGCAGTGCAAAGGTACCTATAAACAGAAACTAGGACAAACATTCTTCAGAAGATTCACAAGTTTGGTAGGCAATATCAGTAAGAAGAAGGGATTCTAAGCAGCATTCCATCAGAAACGGCCACTCTTAGATAATGAGTGAGAAGAAAACAGAAATATGCCTATTCAAATGTCATTGAGATATCCAGGGTAACAACAGAGTTTAACAAACTTGAAACCATCAAAAATGAGTAACTTGAGTCGTCTCTTGCTACAGTTTCTAAACCAAGTCACTGCTCACACAAACTACATATCTAGTTCCCCAATTAATAAAGATAAGTCCCAATTCGCAGAACCAGCATTGCCACCAGTGTAGATGATGAAAAAGCAGGATCTGAACAAAGGACTGAAAACCTACAACCTCCTTCCTCTTCTTCCACCCTTTCTTCGAGTGCTGTCGGTGGGAATAGGAGTGACATCCTCTGAAAATAAGTTGACCCACAAGAAAAAAGATAAGCATCATTAAGAAGAAAATTTTGTTTTTCAATTAAAACATCGAATCTAAAAATTGCAATTGACTTACCAATACGACCGATTCTCATCCCAGAACGAGCAAGGGCTCTCAATGCAGACTGGGCGCCAGGTCCAGGGGTCTTAGTTTTGTTACCTCCAGTAGCACGAAGCTTGATATGCAATGCAGTAACACCAAGTTCCTGAACAAGATAAATATTAGTGGGGATACTCAAATTCAAGTACGAAAGCCTAATGTACACAATCCTGTAATCAGCTGACCAACATTAAGTAAACAATAAGACCAAATACCTTGCACCGTGCAGCAACATCTTGAGCTGCAAGCATAGCAGCATAAGGTGAGGACTCATCTCTATCAGCTTTGACCTTCATTCCACCTGCAATAAAGAGAGAGAGAGAGAGAGAGAGAGAGAAGTTGAGGCACCACAGATCAGGTGTCCGTCCGAAGTCTAAGCAACCAAGTAAGCTAAAAGAAGACACGACAATGCAGACAGCATTATGGTAACGTTGCAGTTTTACTTTTGTAAACCAAAGAATTAGCCTAGTTTAGACAGACTCAACATTGACTGATGAAAACTTGTAAGTGTACCAAAAAACATGGGCACTAGCAGCTGTATAGATCGTATCGAATGCTTACTACAATCAACTTAATAGTAACAATGAATCACTAAATTTGAAATGGTAATAATCATGCCAATGCTACCTAGAAGCCTAGAACTATCAAGAGTTTTAACATGTGTGAGATGAGCAAAGAACAAACAAGAAAACAAGGCTCTAACGTTCCAGAGTGTACATATTACAATAAGAACAGCAGAAACATAACTACATAACACTAAGTAGATCACGCAAAGTTGTGAAATAATAAGCTAATAACAGAATCATACCAGTAATACGAACCAAAGTTTCCCTTCCTGACAAATCAGTCACATGCTGCAAACCAAATTGAAACAATCTAGAGTTCAATACAGCTTCCACAACACAAAATATACAATATCAACAACGAAATAAAAACCCATAAATTTGACACTTACAATAAAGGTATCATTGAATGATGCAAAGATGTGAGCAACACCAAAAACAAACTCTCCATCACGTACAGCAGGTCCAAGAGTAACATTCTCTTCCTTGGGCTCTCTAACCTTCCTCCTCGACTACAAAAATCAACACAAAAAAATAAAAAAATCATATAAACAACTAAATCTTGTTCTTCATCAGCAAATAAAATCAACATCACTTAGATCCTAATCAATCTATTCATTATCAAATGTTACATAAACAATATTAAACGACAAATCGAACAAATCATTTTACCAAAACATATGATAATTTCGTGTAACCGGATCTATGCATATGAAGCCAGGAAACCTCGTTTAAAACTAAATGCAAATGTTGAGAAGAAGAAGAAAATAGGAAAAAATCAGACAGCTTACCATGGCTACTACTTCGAATAGATGAAATGGATGTTGGGTTTAGCGGCTAGGGTTAGAGAGGGCTGTGTTCTTCGCGGATCTTAAGAAGAACTGAAAAACTTATCCATCTTTCGCTTATATATGAGAGGACTTGTTAGGGTTTTAGATGAGAAAATGTTTAAAACACCACTTATTCTTCTATTATATCTTTAAAGAACCCGTATAATCTGGACATACAAGCCCAGGTTTAACATAAACGGGCCAGCCCATGATACGAAGCCTACCTTTAAGAACGATTTTTTGGGGACTACTCAAAAATGTAGGGGGACTACTTTGTGATGGGAATGTCTATCCTATACTTATAAGGGGTGTCCTAAAGTGTGGACATGACTAACCTACCCTTTAACCTAATTAAAATTAAAACTAATCTAATAAATATATATATATAAATCATTAACAAAACAAAATCAAACTATAACAAATCCATTACTTTTAGTTTTTCACAAATTCGTTAGTATTAGAGGATTCATTTTCTTCTCTTCTTTCTGCTTCATCGTCTCGATTCAAAAACAATTCCACAAACCAATTACTTGGTTGAAAAAATGAGTAGTAATCATCAAAATGAGTTGAAAATGGAAGTTGCGGAGATAAGTTCCGTCTAGGAATTATGTGAAACGGTTTGTCGAACTAGCCGAACTCAGCTTTAATGGAGTTTTTTATTTCAGAGAAAAGTTTGATTACCTCGCAAATTTTATTTCCCAGCCGAACTTTTAGTTCGGTTACGTCGCAACTTTTTTTCCTTTTTTTCCTAGCCGAACTTTTAGTTCGGTTACATTGCAATTTTTTTCTCCTAGCCGAACTTTTAGTTCGGTTACATTGCAATTTTTTTCTCCTAACCGAACTTTTCTATGAAAATCTATATATTGAGTTCGGTTACGTCGAAAAAAAATTTGCCAGCCGAACTTTTAGTTCGGTTACGTCGCAATTTTTTTCCTAGCTGAACTTTTTTCTGAAAGCAAAAACTCCATTGAAGCTGAGTTCGGCTACTTGTGTCTTCAGAACCATTAGCCGAACTACACTTGCAGATGAGTTCGACTACCTGTTCTTCAGAAGTCGTAGCCGAACTTTATTTCCATGGTCGAAATCAGTTTATAAATTTTTCATTTTTTCGAAAGTTTTTGCCAATTCAAGTAACATTAACTAAATTTGAAGTATACCTAAGTACCCAAAACCCTAATTTCGAAATCAACCATCTTTAAAAATATATATATATATATATATATATATCCTCTCAAAAAGTATTCTTTTAAAAACACCCAACTAACACTAATTAATCATTACATTAACTAATTTAATTACCAAGGGCAAGTTTGGTATTAAAAAGAAACTTAGATAAGGGGTGACTCATTATTACTTATAATATCCACCCAATAAATTGAAGAGTAGTCCCCCTCCATTTTTGAGTAGTGCTCAAAAAATCGTTCACCTTTAAACCTCCATGGAACTTTCACCTTATTGAGCAATGGATGGTTGGATACGGATTTGGTATCACCCGCGTCCAATCTATGTAACTGACGTGTTTGAAATTTTATCCATGTTCACTTGGTCACTCGTCGATTTTGACATCCGCAGGATAATAGATGGGCGGACTGAATACGAACGGACCTGCAGATTTTATTTATGCTCTCTTATCAAAGCTTGCTCTTTGCCAAAGTGGAAACACAAAATAGATGATTGTAATTAAGCTTGATGAGGTCTCTAATACCTAATAATGATGGTTAGTTTTAGAATCATGAAGGTCAATCTGAGAATGGTTTTTTTGCTTGATGTTAACTCGTAGAACTAATATTTATTTATAAATTTTGAGCGTCCTTTCATAATCATTTTCCTTTGAATCATGCGAGAAAGCACTGTATACCTTTGAAACTTAGCATGTTTACTCACCTAGGTATGTTTGTCTAGATACATACATATGGACCTGTCCAATAAGATTGTCATTCAAACATGAAACTATTCTGTAAAAAATTTCATATATATGTATATGTACAATACCAATGTTAACCTTGGGATCGGGTGCCCAATAGCTGGATAACTTTACACCCACGTCCAATCCGTAAAAGCGGAGCTTTTAAAAATATTTTTCCGTCTAATCCGCCGAGAGACAAATAAGGTGTTCACCCGTAAAAATAGGGATTGTGTCGGGTAAAATTCGCAAATTTGGGAGTTTTTCCCACCCCTATGTGAAAGTAAGGTTGAGCATTTGGTACCTACGTTGATCCGAACTGGCCTTGCCGATTTTTTGCTAGAAGATGTCTGATATTTGATCTGATTGACTGGATGCAGGTGTCATTTTGGAATCCACTAGATTTTTGGTTAGGTGGAGGTGTTGTTTATAAACCCGTTATACACTCACGCCCGTTTAATTAAGTGTATCTATGAGAAATTCATAGAATATGGTGCTAGTTCAGAACTTATAGAACCCATTGTATATTCATTTTATCTTTTCTAAATTACTTTCATCGAGGTTTTAACACTTAAACTCGATGAGCAAAAAGGAAACTGGTAATAACTGCACTTTGAATTATGATATTGCTGTGTTATTTATGTGGTTATGGTTGTTGAATTTCTAAATTTAAATGTTTTCACGTTGGTAGGGTTCGTTGTTTTTCTTTGACTATTAAGATGTAAAAAAAAATTATCGGTTACTATTTGAGTTTATAAATCTTGGTTTTCATCCATAGTTGTTTAAATGTTTAAAAATAGTGTTCGTCTTCTTTCCAAACAGAATAATTTTTTCTTATAAAATAGGGTTTTATACCAATTTTTTGTGTTTTTTTTTATAAGCAAAGGCCTTCAACAAGGCTAATGGTCTTCCTCAACAAAAGGCCTAATCCAAATAGGAGGGACGGATCAGTACATAAACGACTTGTTTGTTTTCGCACATTTAGCTAGTTCATGAGCAACAGAGGTACAAGTTTTTGGTTGAAAAGAAAAGATACAACCACTGAGAGAGGAAGCAAAATTTTGAATGTCTTTAAAAATTGCATCAGTTCTCGGATTCCCATCAAAAGAGCCAGCAGAGAATTGGGAAACCAAGTCTTGAGCATCACATTCCACTATGATATGTGTTAGTTTTAACTCCACGGCTTTCTTCAAACCAGCCCAGATAACTCTAGCCTCAACCTCTTCAGCAGATTCCACTTCAAACACAATGGGAGCACAGAAAGAAGCCTTGTTGGAGAAGTCACTCATCACATAGCCTGCACCATTATCCTTAGTAGTGTCATCAAAAGCACCATCAGTGTTCTATTTAATCCATCCAAAAGTAGGGGGCATCTAGTGGTCACTAAAGGAAGGGGTACGACTAGGTGGGTTTAGGACTCTAACTTTGACAGTGAGAAGCATGGCCTTAGCTCTATGGATAACAACAGAGTGGGTCTCCTAAAGGTTTCTAAAGACAAAGTTGTTTCCACTAGTCCATAAAGACCATAAGATAGCAACAAAAAAACAGTATCTATCAGTAGGAATGCTAGTAAGAGGGTCAATTAACCGGAAATTCAACAAATCAATCATAGAACTAGAAGAGAAAACAGAGGTATTAGCACCGAAAGAGGCCAAACTCCAAACATGACTAGTAAATGGACACAGAATAATAGTTTCACAAGGATCATAGCATCTAGCACAAGAGACAGATTGCATAGGCATTCTAGTTTGCAAGACAGACTGGGCAGGCAACACATTTCTAGCAGCTTTCCAAGTAAAAAGTTGAATACGATGAGGAAGTATGCAGATTTCGAAGAAAATATGCCATTCTTTTAAAGCTCCCAAGCCCTCCTATCAGGAGTGCACAAATTTCTTAAGGGAATGGTGATGATCTTCTGAACAGAAGCATCATCAAAATGAGTATTTAGCTTATCTAAATTCCAAGATATAATAGAATCATCAATGAAATAGGAGACTTTAACACAAGGGCCAGGTGGATGAGCCTAAAGTAGGGATCACTTTATCACACCAAGGGTCAATGAACTTACCATACCCAATAATCCAAGAGATGAAGGGTTTAATCATTTTTTAATGGTATAAAGGCAACACCAACTCCAAGAACAATTATCAGGACAAGAAGCATTAAGAAAGTCAGTCATAGGAAAATAACGAGCTTTCAGAACAGTTTCTAAAAGACAATTAGGATTCAATGATTTTCCAAGCATTCCTGGCTAACATGTCCAAGTTATTAAGCTTACCTTTCCTAAAGCCAGGACCACCTTCATACTTCGGGGAGCACAAAGCATCCCATCCTAGAAGTTGCAATTTTTTATCCTTAGGGTCAAGAGTTTCACCCCACCAGAATTGGCAGAGGTGAGAATCCATTTTTTTACAAAGGTACTTGGGCATAAGAAAGGCACCCATCTAGTAGAGAGGAATAGCATGGACAACATGTTTAATCAAAGTAGTTCTAGCAGCCTGAGAGAGGAGTCTATGAATCCAAGAGGTAATACTAGCATCAATAGCTTGGATAAGCCTCATATGGGTCTGGATTTTAGAAGCCTGAAAATCTATAGGGGTACCAAGATACTTCTCCCCTAAGTCTCTATTATGGATATCCAAAATGTTAGACGAATGATTCATAAGGGGAACAAGCAACTTCTTACTAAATAAGATGTCAGATTTTTCAAAATTTATTTCCTGACCAGAAGCTAGACAATACTACTGGAGATAGTCTTCAATGTTTCTAAAATATTTATCAGTAGCTTTAGAGAATAAAAGGGAATCATCAGCAAATAAGAGATGAGTCATACAATGAGCATTCTTACAAACTCTAATTCCTTCCACAAGGCCTTTACTGGTCAAATGATTCATATAAGTTGATAAGGCTTCAGAGCAGATGGTGCAGAGGTAAGGATAGAGGGGATCACCCTGTCTCAAGCCTCTCTCAGGTTTGATAAGACCAGTAGGACTACCATTCAACAAAATAGAGTAAGAAACAGTGGAAACACATTGATGGATCAAATTAACCCAGTGATTAGACACACCCATTTTAAGTAAGACTTTGCTAAGAAAAAACCATTCTAACTTGTCATAAGCTTTAGACATGTCAAGTTTGATGGCAGCGATACCATCATTCTTCTTATGGTGGTTGATAACATAAACAGCTTCATTAGCTAGCAGGATATTATCAGAGATACTTCTTTTTGGGACAAAAGCATTCTGATTTTGGGATATGATGTTGTCCATAAGGGGTTTCAGTCTATTAGCCAGGGTTTTAGATGGGATTTTATAGATGAAGTTACATAGACCAATGGGTATATATTGGGAGACTAACTGAGCTAGAGGGACCTTAGGGATTAAAGCAATGTTGGTGGTGTTGAAAACTTTAGCTAAGTGGTCAGTTCTAAAGCAAGTTTGTGTCATATCTATGACAGCTTCTCCAATAATATCCCAGTTTTTTTGGTAGAATATGCCAGTAAAGCCATCAGGGTTAGGAGCTTTCTTAACACCTATTTGGAAGACATAGTTTTTTTATTTCCTCAACAGTTAGAGGGAAGTTTAGCAAGGATTCATGCTCAGGTGAGAACTTGACTGGAAGACAATTCAGAATTTCATCTTGAAATTATTGAGGTTTGGAGGAATAAAGACTTCTAAAGTAATCCAAGAAACAGGTACCTATACTGTTCCTATAAGTGATCACAGTACCAAGAGAATATTTAATCAAACTGATGGCGTTCCTTATTCTCCTAAAGAGAGTGACCTTATGGAAATAGGGAGAATTTCGGTCGCCTTCCATGAGCCAAATCTCTCTAGATTTATCTTTCCAATAAAGTTCCTTAAAGTTATACGGGTATTCAAGTTTATCCCTTAATCTAGAAGTGGAAGGGGAATTAGAAGGATTGTGAATTTGCAAATCTAGCAGTTCCTCCCTAGTAGTTTTAATGTTGGTTTGAAGGTTACCAAAAGAAATCTTGTTCCAATCCCTAAGGCTTCTTTTAGTATTAAGAAGTTTTGCTTTTAGTTTGAAGGCAGGGAACTAGTAACATTAACAGACCAAGCATTGGCTATAATGTCTCTACAGGTAGGATCTTCCATCCACATAGCCATAAAATGGAAGGGTTTATGCAAGAAAGTTACTTCAAAATTAAAACCAATGTGCGTGGGGAAATGGTCAGAAGAGTCTCTAGGAAGATTATTAACACAAAACTTAGGGCATAAGGATTCAGCTTGGGGGTTAATAAAGTATCTATCAAGTCTTTCAAGGATAAGATCAGGACCCTGTTACATATTAGACCAAGTAAATCTAAGGCCAGTAAAACCAGGATCACGTAAATCAAAAGCATTGCAGAAATTCTGAAGATTAACAAGATCAGTATCAACAACCTCTAGACCACCATTTTTATCTTCAGGACCTAGAAGAGCATTAAAGTCTCGTATGAAAAAAGCTGGTTCATCCATTGGTATAGGTGGTAATTGGCATTGGTTTTCCCAGTAACTTGTATAAGGGCAGTATTAGGCTCTCCATAAATAAAATGAATGTGGCAAGTTTTGGAGTGGATGATATCCTTAGTGGTGACATAAATGCCCTTATTACTAGTCGAAACAATGGTAAGGTCAATTTCCTTCTTCCAAGCCAGAACAAGACCACCACTTCTCCTACACAAGGCACATGAACAGTACAAGGAAAGCCCATATTTCTCAATTTTCTAGCAGCAAAGTCATTTTGCATTTTTGTTTCAGATACGAAGATAATGTCAGGGTTAATGTTTCTAAGGAGGATACTAAGTTCCTTATTAGCAGATTTTTTTTCCAAGACCACGCATATTCCAACTAACAATTTTCACATTATCAACAGGAAAATAGGCAGGATCGGTATGAGGTGAAGTGGAGATAATGGGGGTGGGGGAAGAAGGAACCTGATTGGTAGAACCTTGATTCCCATTAGCTTGAGAATTGTTATTTTCACAGGAGAGATAGTTCCTTGGGTAGCATCCAAGTTCAGATCAGCAGCCTCATGAGAGAAATTGTTGCGTACACCATTACCATTTGAGGTATCATCAGTAGGTACAATAAAGTTTCCAAAATTTTCAGGAGAGGGGTGGGTATTGAAGGTACATTGAGATAAGTTGAAAGTGCATATGTCCCCCAATTTGGTGATAGGAGGACAGAGAGTATGGTAATCTGGTTCAGAGCTGTCAATTTTGAAGGGGGTGGTAACAAGGTCAACCAGGAGAGGGGAGGAAGATCTTGTTATCTTTCTGAGCTCATCACGGGGGTTAATTTTTCTCTTTAAATTAGACTGATTATCATGTTCAGCTGCCATAGAAATAACTGCTTTTTTTGGTAGGAGTAGTCGCCGTTTTGAACCTTCTAGACGAGTTGATGTGCGAATCGGACCTGAGTTGCTAGACTTAGGTAAAGGAGTTGGTGTAGGCAGAAGTTCAACTTGACTAGGAACTTTCTTCAGAATAAGTGGTAGACCATTGACCAAAGGGATGAGCTGCTTAGTTTGAGTAGTTCCTTCTTCAAGAATCATGAGAGAAGAGGATCTGCTACCAAAGGCGCCCATATTGATCAAACAGTTAGGGGACTCCAGATTAGAAGAATTTGTATTTTGGCCAACAACTGTAGCCTTTCCTATATCCACTAAGCTAGAAGATAACAAAATTTGACTTTGTGAATCTGGTACTACTTCAGCTTGAGTAAAAGAAGAATTAACTGCAAGGCTATTTGAGATAACTTATGTAGGCTTCTGTACCTGAGAAGTTGGCATCATAAGTCTTGAAACTATTGGGTAGGCATACTTAGAAGCAGGCGAGCTAACTTCCTTGATAAGTTTTTTCTTTGCCGCAAGTTAGGACAGACAACATCTCTATTATTTATAACACGACAAGAGTGACAAAAAAAATTGGGACCTTGAAGTACGTACATTTAATGAGAAAAGGTTCTTATCTTCCCCTAGTAAGAAGTGGGATACCAGTTGGGAGAGCTCTGTTGACTGGGATTCTCACATTAATTTTGAAATTCTTCTTGAGATGATGGCTGCCATAAGGATCTTTAGCATCAAGTAGTTCTCCAAGATTGAGAGTAAGCTGTTTCAGGTCGTCAAACTCAACACATTCTTTGGGAACATTGCACAGGATGAGCCAAGTCATTTCTTCATCAAAGGAGATTTGAGCATTTGCAGGCCCACCAGCTGGTGGAACTACTCGTATAACAATATGAAAGCCACGGGCAAACCAAGGACGTTGTTCATTAACTCTGATGAAATCACTTTCATCTAAGAATCTGATCAGAACTTTGTTTCTCAATCC
Organism: Papaver somniferum; assembly: GCF_003573695.1. NCBI lineage: Eukaryota > Viridiplantae > Streptophyta > Magnoliopsida > Ranunculales > Papaveraceae > Papaver > Papaver somniferum. The sequence continues at coordinate 101,265,752 of NC_039368.1, forward strand.
ATTAAAGTTCGTAACTGTGAGATTTTGTGATAGCGGACATTGAGAGCAGATGTAGTATCTGCTAGAAGAGGTGGGCACTAAACTTTCACTACAGATGTGACCCACCATACACCATTTCCAAGTATTATCATTTTAAGCTAGCACAACTGTTTTATCAATATACACAAGATCAGGAAGGAAAGCAAAAAGGTTTTTGAGTAAAGAAAGCCTCTCATCCATTTCAGAAGAGAGGTATTGAATAGAGGAAGATGAATGAACTTCACTTGCAGAGTTAAAATCCTCCATATAATCAATAAAGGGAATAGTGGATTTAAGAGATAGGTGTTTGTCTGCTTTACTAGGATTGGATGCCTGAAAAATATAGTATATTTGGATTTGTATTTGGAGTTGATAATGCCAAAAAACAAAAGGTTTCAGGGAAGAATGAAGACAAGTCGTAGATATATCCAGGGATAGAGAAATATAAGCATGTCTAGAAGACTGAACCTTAAAAAAGGAAAGTCTGATAATGAGATTGTAGTTTATGTTGGTAACAGGCGAAAGAAATTGTGAAAGATTTAGTATGGGTATAGGTTGGTAGTGTTCACTAGCAGTGGCGTTGGGCAATGGATCAACGATCTTTGCAGATCCCGTGACTGTAGTGCCCTGCTGATAACTCATGGACGTGAACGTGTTTAACAGGTAGGATAATAATTCATTTGTAATAATGGTAGAAGCACAATAAAAATAATATTCCTGCGGGTGGAAATTAGTTTTATAGGACTTGAAGTACAATTTTGGATTATTGTTTGCTTTTGAAAATTGCACCATATTCTGGATACTTCCAAATATAATCATGGTAGATGGGGTGTAATGAGAGATGGTATGAAATAGTAATGGGTGAGTTAAGGTGGTAATGATGAGGTAAGACTTGGCTTGATAAAAGTAATGGTTACTTTTAAGTGTAGGGTTTTGGGCATTTATGATGAGATGGTTAGTATTGCGAAACTTCATACAACTACTCGACATGCCCCAAACGCCAATGGTGCCTACTAACAGGTGCTGCAATATCTGAACCTGCATAAAATCATAGACCGGGATTAAAACCCAAAGAGAAAATAAAAGGCATGGTGGCTTACCAATTTCATTCATAATGGTGGAGCCATAGGTGCTAGAAGTGGTTAGAGAATTATGTTTGGTGTAATGAGGCGGAGTAGACGAAGAGATGCAATTAAGCCAAGACTGAAAGGTTAGAGGAAATTTATTTTGTGGGATAATTTTCAAATCGTCATGATGACTCTGAATACCGTGTATGGGTTAATGAACCGGCATGCATGGTCTAGGGACATGACTCTTAACCAAAAGCAATAAATGGCTATAAATGGTATTAATTAGGAGGCTATAAAATGGGTTTATCGGATGATCGGAGAAGTTATAAGCAGAAAAGGCAAAGATTAAGAGAAAATAGATATATTTAGAGAATGGCAAGTAATGGCGATCAAAACCTCCCTGAAAATACCCAGAATCCTCTTCCCGTTGATGCACCCCCAACATCGGCTGAATATGAACAAGCCAAGACTCTCTCCTTAGCTTTGCAAGATCAGGAGATAGAGAAATTCAGGAGAGAATTGTTAGAGAAAATATACCGACGAGCAATGGAAAGGATTCAACAGAGACGAGAGGCTGAAGAGATAGCTGCACAAGAGATAAATTAGAAGAGGCGAGAAGGAGAGAGGATTGATGCTTTGTTTGAGGTTTGGAAGGTGAAACACTTTGAGAGGGTTGATCGGAAAGGGGAAGAACGAGCAGCAAGAGAAAAAAAGCCAAAGGGTGTTGGGAGTGCCACAGATAGTGATTATGAAAAGAGTCAAGAAATGGGTTTGAATACCCAGTAGAGGAGACGAACACCAGTAAAGAGGATTCCGACAATGCGGCTGATCTAAAGATAATGGAGGCATATCATGATAGGAGGATGCGTAGGAAATTTGATGATGAGAAATCCCATCCAGCAATCTTCGCTAGAACCATGCAGGAAGGGGATTCAAGTGATGATGAAGAGATTTTGGAGGATGAGAGTGAAGAGAGTGAATGAGGTGTAGGAAGTGACAGTGATGAGGGTTCATTATCAGATGACAGTCCAGTATCTCCTGCATCAACAGGCAGTGAGTAGTGATCAATATGCAGAGGAGGAGAATTGGAGCTACGATGAAGATGACTTTTAGGGGTCACTTCTGGGGTACTGAGAACAACCCGATCTTCAAAGTTAGGACTGATTCTGAAGATGATTAACAAGTTATTTGCAAGGGAGTTTTCTCGGTACTTGCTATTCTCCTCCTTTCTGTTGATATGAATGATGGAAATTTTATTTTGCTTCTGTTTCTTCTTCTCTTGGTGGTCGGCTTTGTTTTTTGAATTGCTAGTAGTTTGATGTTGAACAATGAATGTGCTTTTTGTGAATGTGGTGGGGTGTGTTTGGATAAAAATCTTGGAAGTAGTTTGTTTAGATTGAGTATAATGAAACTCAAGTTTGTCAAAAGGTTGTAAAAATTGGTGATCTAAGTACTTTGTTCCATGTTATTTACCAGTAGCAGTATTAGTAATGTAATGTCTTTGAATGTTATAGATGTGATGTTTTATGTTGGTATCAATGTAGATGAAAGTGATATTGGAAGTCCAGAATTTGATGACAATTTTGATGAAAAAATTTAGGAATCCACAGATAGAAAGAAATAGAAGATTAAATTGAGTTGAGTAGGAATTGCTATGAGGAATTGAGAAACGCATAAGGAGAAAATTTGACACAAAACTGAGATGAAAATTGCTTGCGTCATGCTTACTGAGCAGAGCGGTGTTTACTTGTTTTGCAACTTGACGTTTTTGATTGAGCTGGAATATTGGTTAGCTTTAGTTTCGACTCGTAATTCTATTAGATTGCGTAGTTATGAATACCAATTTTCTGTGTTGAGTGGTGTACTTTATAACCATTTTTATATGTTAAATAAAGTATTTTATGAACAACTTTAAGCATATATATTAGGTGGAATATACTTGTATTATGTTGGAAGCCGTTAAAAGATATGAGCAAACCTTCAACCTATTTAAGGGAATAAGGTATATATGCAAATGCCTTTCTTTATCCTCTTACACTTCTTATGTTACGGCTAGTTCATTTATAGATATATAGTTGAAAATTTCTATTAGTAGTGATGATAATTTATTGAATAACATGTTTGATTTTAGGGTATTGAAGTATAAAAAATATTGGTAAGTGGATAAAACTCTTCGTTAGACTTTAAGGACCCATAAATGTTTCGACTAGTGTTATATGATGCATAAGTTGTGACTAACCCTAAAGGACTGGCTGAAGACTTTAAATTTAACACTCTATGAGAGGCACTCCGTATGCTCATGGTATATGACTATATATAGTAATATCTTTCCCAAAATTTTAGCTTGATGTCTACATTTACTCTTTGTCTATGCTTTCATTTGTTTATCTTTATAGTTAGAATATCGAGGACTGTGTTTAATTTAGGTTTGGGAGTAAGGGAAAACTTTCAGTTGTACCAAACTCCAAATTTTTGTGAACGATTTAGGAAGATAAAAATAAAATTCTTGGTTGTATGAATTGGCTTGTGTTAGAGCATTGCTCGGTAGAACTCGCATGCGTTGCTATCTCAAGCATGTTTGTCAATGTTAGTGATCAAAACTATAAGTCTTGATTTCTATCCTATTTATAGATGTCTCGAACTAGGACATAGATAGTGTAGTTGATCTTAGATCTCTCGGCGTTCATCATTTGAAGACGAAAAACTACTAAGGGGAGCTTGTAGAACTTCATCAACAAAAGGTATACGGAGACTTAAACTCATATATCACTTGGAAAGTCTATTTCTACTCTATATACTATATTGAGACATAAGTCATGTTACGATATAGTTTCCTATTATACACATTTGAGATTTCGAGTTGAGTTTATCTCGCTTATATATTTCTCGAAATATGTGTTGGCAAGCTTTCGCTTTAGCCATGTTCATCTTACATTCGTGACGAAAGTCTGAATAAGATCATATGAAAATTTCCGAGTTACATCTAACGTGGTTTGTGTGATACAATCATTTGGTGTAACCTTGGAATGTTTCATTATGATAATTTCAATAACTTGAAAATTGCTTTGACGAAAAATAGTTTGTGAACAACAACTATATAATGTCCTCTAAGAAAGCTTCAATGATTGAAATTAAGAGTCGATGATATAACCATCTTTGGATATAAGCATATGTAGTGTGTTTGCACATTAGTGTACAAATACATAAACCGGGAACCAAGTGTATGCATATTTGTGTATACAAAATTGGTGAAGGAGACAACATAAGTATGCGTACCCGTACGCATACTCGTAGAAGTTTTCGACCTGAAAATATCTGCTGTATTTAGGAATTACAAACTCCTAAACTAGTCACGTTAAGTATGCATACCCCTACGCATACTGGAGGGAATCTTTGAACCGAAAATATCTGCTGAGTTTGGGAATTACAAACTCATAAACTAGTCACCTTAAGTATGCATACCCGTACGCATACTGGCGAAAGTTTTCGAACCGAGAATTTCTGCTGAGTTTGGAAACTTAACAAACTCAAATCCGGTTGCTTAAGTACGCATACCCGTACGCATACTTAAGTTGGTTATTTTGTCGAATTGGTATGTTCATGAACTTAAACATTTAAATCTTAAGGAATGCAATCTTTGCAAATCGTGGCTATAATATTCATGATTGATTCAAGTGAATCAAACCGATTTGGTTTCAATTGTGTCTTCTATGCAATTGAACAACTCTTTAACCAGTTTCATTTGAGTCATTTGAACTAGTTATGGTTTAGATGAATAAGGTTAATATGAGAGTAACCATATGGCTAACTTTGGTTGACCATTGTCGAGCCAACATGAGTGTACACGTTTGGGCACGGTTACATAAACCTAAATGAGGGTACATTTCATTTGTGTGTAACAAGCTAAGTTGGATCTAACGGTTGAAAGATATTAGCTTAGTTGAATCTGGTTTTTCATCTAAAGGTGATTATTGAGTGCTTTGTTACCAAGGTAATTTGGATTGCAAACCCTGATTTGAAAAATATATAAAGGAGAACTCTAACAACTAGGAAACCCAAACCCCATACCTATTGTGTGATACTAGTTGTATTGCTAGATTCGATTCTCCTTTAAACTTAGGTTTCTTCTCGAGACCCTGTAGGTTAATGACTTGAAGACTTTATTGGGATTGTGAAGCCAGACCGATACTACTTCTCTTGTAGTTGTGTGATCTGATCTTGTTGTTTCTATCGTAAGAGTACAATTGTAAAATTGGCTTGAGATTTATTTCTCCGATATGCAAGATAGAAAAGTAGTCACAAACATCTTAGTCTCATCGTTTGTGATTCCAAAATATCTTGTTTCGCTTTAAGATTATTGTGAGGTGATTGATAATACTAGATTGTTCTTCGGGAATATAAGTCCGGTTTATCAATTGATTCATGTTCACCTTGATTTATCAATAGAAGGAACAAACACTCTTGGTATTTTTGTGGTAAACAGATTTATTCAATCCTATAGACTTTTCTGTTTGAGACATATTTGTTTATCAAGTCTTCGACTTTGGGTCGTAGCAACTCTTGGTTGTGGGTGAGATCAGCTAAGGGAATCAAGTGCGTAGTATCCTCCTGGGATCAGAGACGTAAGGAACGCAAATGTACCTTGAATCAGTGTGATATTTATTAGGATTCAACTACAATGCAGTCCGAAGTTAATTGGTAGTAGGATTGTATCTGTAGCGGCTTAATACAGTGTGGTGTTCAATCTGGACTAGGTCCCGGGTTTTTTCTTCATTTGCGGTTTCCTCATTAACAAAATTCCGGTGTCTGTGTTATTTCTTTTCCGCATTATATTTTGTTTTATCACAGGTTGTGCGTGAAGATCAATCAATTAGAATATCCAACCTTTGGTTGTTGATTTACATTGATTGACACTTGAACATTGGTCTTTGGTACCGTTCAAGTAATTCCTCTTATATTCAATCGGGCTCGCAGATTTCTATTTGCTGATTGTGGATTGTATTAAGAATTAGAGACATTAAACTCTTTGATATATTTTATTCTAGATTGAGTCTGACTGTCTAGTTGATTCTCTAGAAAGTGTATTGGAGTAAGTCCTCTCAGATTGCCAAACGAATTGTTGGGTGTGGTTGTTAAACCCCCGCATTTTCAGCTTGTCATGAATGGTTTGTTCATATTTGAATGCATAACTCGAGTATTAGAAATTAAATGATTATCATTTAACAATTTGGAAACTTGTGCACCATATCTGGAGATTGATAATAACCGTATCACTTTTTGTTTTCATTTTTGTGATTTATGTGCTTCTCTAAGTAATTTGATGGGGCCATAGTTTCGCAACTTGGATGAATTAGAGCGACCTAAATCAAGCCCCACTAGTGTTTCTCACTGAAATGACAAGGGTACCGAGATCAAACACCACAATCCTTTTGATATCAACAAATACAAAGTTTACAAACACACCTTACATAATCTTACAGAAACAATAACTGCCAAAAACTTATTTCTACAAGGTGTAACTTGGTATGTAGTTTAAATTAAAGACCGAGCTAACTATGGTGAAAAAGATAGGGTAACTAGTACCCCACCAACTTTTTCGTTCGAACCTATATGGACAATCCTTGTACAATCTATATGTTCGGTTGCCAAATTGTACGCAAGATTGTTTTAACAAAGTAAACCTAGTATGTACCCGAATTGTACACATAGAGAGTGATAGTTGTTTTGATTCTTTATTTGAAAATAACTTTCTCTTTGGTTGATTCTAAAATCTATTAGGATTACTTGTGAGAACTAATGGCACAAAACCAAAAGTTGCAAGATTCACAAAATATAAGATTTTATTTCTCATAGTGATAAAAAAAGCATACACAATGAGACTTGGAAACAATTGAGGAGACATTACATAACCCATTCAAATCAACATTACATAATTTAGTTGAATTGAATTGATTCCTTTGTTTGACCATTTCAGCGGCAAAAAGAATCTTTGGGTTGTCTCATATATTTAAGAGAAAGTTTCTTGGGATACAACTAGTTTTTATCCAGCTTCCAAAAGGTTTCTGGAATGAGAGTTTCACATTCTTCATTCGTGTCTTCCACCATGAGAGATTGAAGCCATCTAATCTTTATGGTAACGTTAACTGAATCAATTATCGGTTCCCATAAAGCCATTTTAGATTTAAATCTTATAGGTTGGATCGCACCAAACACAGATTGTTAGATTTTTTCGTGTTTGCCTGCTCTGATACCACTTGAAATTATGAGAGTACCCAAATACACCACGCTTTTTCGCTTCAGCTTATAGGTTCGGTATCAAGTGTGATCACCTACGGAAAAAGTCGAGACAATACAACAACTAGGTATTCACTCAACAATAGTTAAGGTATAAGACCGATTGACTACAGGATCAATGTCAAGTGATTAGGAGTTAACGTACTAGTGTATTTACTTTTAATAGAATTAACATTACAATTGCGGAAAGTAAAATTAAATCACACAACAAGATTTTGTTAACGAGGAAACCGTAAATGCAGAAAAACCTCGGGACCTAGTCCGGTTTTGAGTATTCTCAGAATTAAGACACTATACAGATAACAAAGCCAACTTCGTGTAGTTGAGACCAAGTAATATACTCCTAGTTAATTAGTTACCTCAGTATACCTGCGCCTATGACCGTCTGGTCACGCACGTGAATTCACAGATAGAGAATCACTATCTTGAGTTGCTTTACCGATATAAAGTCTTAAGCACTCATCTCGTCTTCCAAACAGTAAAGGAAAAAAGTTGTTTGTTAACTACTCCAATAATTTTTTAGAAAAGATTCGTTGAGTTTTGACAAAGACTCTTCTGTTTAAACAAGTAAACCCCTTTGTCGGGTAAGATCAATCCAAATCAGTAACTTAGATTCGGATCCACAACTATCAGATTCAGGTATTGAAGAATACCACCAAGTGATAGTTGCCGATCTAAACGATTATATGATCAAATATATTAAAGATAAACTGGTTATAAGTCGGATCCCAGTCAATCAAGATATGTGCACAAATCACGAGATATGAAAACCAGTAAGAAAAAAATCTTATTGTCTTCAGATTTTCAATTGCCTTCTGATGTACCTGCACACCACAAATTTGAATCCACTTATGATCGATCACACACAGAACGGAGTCTGTTAACAATGGATGATCACAAGCTGTCTTAGATCTAAAAATAGCTCTAAAGATCTCATTAATAGTTTAATCTAGTTTGAATGACCCTTATGTCATAATAGAAGGCTTTCAAGAATAATCAAACTAGCTACAATCAAAGTTTCAACAACCATTAGTCAATCAAATTAACAATTGAAAACTAAAATAAGAATGCAATTACCTAGTTTTCCACCAACGGTACTCGTACAACTTCTTGAAGTCTTTAAACGAGCGGTCGTAAGACATTTCACCTAATTATGGTACTTTCCTCTCCAAATAGGTGGCTCCACCAGAAAAAACACGAATTAAGTTTGTGTGGCTCTTTAGATAGTTTGCAAGAAATGCAAACTCAACTATTTATAGACCAAGATTGTTTGGACAACAAGGAATTTCAAAAACTGAAAATATTCTCAAAATATTTAATAAGTACCTAATTTTGGTTTTTCATACTTCCAACTAATATCCAACCTGTAATTCCGAAATCTCTCACTAGAAAATATTTGATATTAATTTATCACTTAACTAATATAACTTTCCAAGAGATATCTTTTTGATTTGCTAGAAAATTAAAAACATATAATCGTAAATCTTAATTCAAAGATTCTCAATATTTCGGATCGGGATCACCTTGAATATCAAGGGATATCTTTGGACAGTAAAAGATAAGAATTATATTCATGTCCAAGTTATGTCGACATCCAGAACTTTCATATTTATCAAACCCTGATTTCAAACTCACACAAAACCGTAAGGTAATATGTGAATATAGAGGATCGGTTTTGCTCTAGAGACCGGTTCTACCATGACTTCTAACACAGGTTAAGATCGTTTTTACCAAGTCTCCAAATATAGGTAGGGTTCGGTTCTACCATGACTCCCAACAAAACCTAGGATCCGTTTTATCATGATTCCCAATTTAGGTAAGGATCGGTTCTACCAAGACTCTCGACAATATTTAAGATCGGTTTTACCATATATCCCAATATAGGTAAGGATCAATTCTACCAAGACTCTCAACATAAGTTAAGATCGGTTCTATCGCATACCCCAAATGAGGTAAAGATCGGTTCTAACAAAGTTATTACCTAGGTTCGAATTGGTCATCCAGTAGATCTTCAATGAAAATTGGACCAAATTGCCTATTGATTTCCTTTCGATTACGAAACAAGTTTCGTATATGTACATCCTTTAAACATATGTAACCAAACAAAGTTTCTTGGGATGAAATCACACTTATATCTGATACACAATCAAGTAACAAGTTACATAGATTATGTCAATGTCACATTTACGAAGTTCAAAAAATTAACGTTATACTTCGTAATCAAATATTCATCCTTGACACTTTGATCATAATAAAATGACCAAATCTAATACTAGAGTATTAAATATAACATCGCATATTACGTTTTCAATCTTAAATGACTTGAAAGCAATAATATGAATGAAAATGAGTCAAGCAGTATCACTACCTCAAGTGGAAGGATGATGTGTTCATTGTAGTCGATACGTCTTCATGATCTTCAGGTTCATGGTAATACTTGTATGTCTCAACATTCCTAGACTTTTTAGTCTAACCTAAATGAAGTTGACTCTAGTATATCCAATCAAGTGACTCTAATCGAGTTTTGATACTAAAATATGACAATCAAACTTGACATACCAACGCTTGGTGGGTTTAACCGAGCAAAACTCTAACATAACTTAAGATATTTCTTAACCAGTTGAAACTGTTCCTACAAGTTGTGATGAGGTTGATCCGATTTCCAATGTCCAAGGGACCTCTTTATGGCACAAATTTCACAATTTATATTGACAGTTTTTGAATGAATTAACGAATGGATAGGTATTTTGAGTAATGGCTTGATTTTGATTGATTATTTTATGTATTAATGATATCTTTACGGGAACATGAGTTGTTAGTACCATTTTTAGGTGACCAAGTGATGGGAAATTAATAGATTATACCACCAAGTATATGGTGATATTTTTATATTAGAAGTAGTTCATATACACTTAGCAGACTCACTGAGAATACCTAACAAATTTGGTCGGGGGAGATGCAATTACTCTTGCTCAAATGAAAATATTTCTTCCAGAGGACAGAACAATTCTTAAAACTTTCTAGTGCATTGTTTGTATCAATTGCAGGGATGATCATTTTTAAATTATCCTTTTTATCCGTTTTATAAATTATAAGAAAACTAATCAAAAATAGTAAAGAGAAGATGTGAACGTTAATAAGCATAATTGATGCGAGTAGAGCCCTAAATTAAATCAGAAATGATCAAATGAATATTTCTGGAAAGGGTCATCATGTCCCATATACAACTTTGTTGTACTAGCTCACCATTTTTTATTACTTTTTCATGCCTCATATGTATCCGTTGTGTCAGGTCAAGTTGGGATGCAAGATATTGGTGTTATTGAAGGTGATTTTGGCGGAAGCTTGGTTTTTTATGATTAATTTTTCTGTTTGAAGACTAATTTATTGACATTGACTCGTTTCTACAGTAATTTAAGGCTTGTTCACGTGGTGTGTAGAGGTGTAATAGTGAAACCTGGGGAGTCTTGCCCGTATGATGCAGATATATAGTTGGGTCCTGCTATTATAAATTAATTTACACAGTGTGGAATACAACACTTAATAACAAAATTTGAAAAATACAAAAAATATTATTAGGAAGGGTATTCTTGTGTCGTTGCAGTTATTTTAAAATTTATAATATTAGTTACGAACTCCGTTTGAGCAATAGTTGCTGCTTATTTATAGTATTTCAAGCATCTATAGATCCTCTTCCAAAGAAAGCGATGGTTGTTGCTTATTTTTAGTAGTGAATGCATCTATAGCCCCTCTTCAGAAGAAATAAGAATGTTAGTTCAATATATAGGCTCTAATATATGTATCGTCAGTTCATATGCATGACTACGAACGAAGTAATCGAGAAATACTGGAATATTGAACCTAGGTTTCTACATACAATATAAATGGGTGTACTAAATGAAGACCATGTTTGAAAATAGGTTTCAAGCCTTCGATGGTTGTTTTAGCACAAACAATTGAGTCGTGTATATTCCAGCACAAATGTGGTTTTTCAGCTCTTCGGTGATGAGAAATTCACCAACATGAATGAGTTTTTTGTACCTTTTGAAGGCATTCAAAAAAATAAATTAGGTAAACATGCATAATTTACCACATAACACAATCACCCAATCAATTTCATTGAAAAATATGTTCGATATGTCCATTGCAAAAAATCAGACGAATGTAAAAGCAGTTAACATACAACATATATTAATGGCACAAATTCCCACTTTTTATGAAGTGATGAGAATGACATACAAATTAAAAGTGGTCTGGTAGTTCTCAAGCTTCCTTCCGTAAGGGAAGTTGCGGATCAAACCCCTGGTATAAGCATAAAAGTCCTAATTAAATCATTTAGGAGTAGTACTAGGGACCACGGTCCTTTATAATAAAAAAATGAATTTTCAACATTGACCTATAAATCAGAATTTGTTTTAATATGAAGTAGATCAAATATGTTGAGAAACTAACTTTCAACAATAAGAGAACAAATCACCCGTGCCATTACGACATATGTCATAACCTAGTAACTTATAAGATTAGTTGTCGAAATTATAAAATAGGACAAGCTTAGAAATCCAGGAAGTAATACGGCAGGAAAGCTGTCTATGAAAACTGGATAAATAAATTTATTGATGTCGAAAAAAGGTTGTACATAACTAATTAAGATTTCACTTTTTGCAGCATTGCAAATATTTGGTTAAGACTTGCAATTAACCAAATATATCTGAGTTTTGTGCAACAATTTATTGTTTTTAATTATGTCAGAAATGGCAGTGATAAAAAAACCCATAATTGTGAAGTTATAAACTGATAAAGTTTGTCTATAACATTTTAGTGAAGTTGTGGCATAGAGAATTATTACCATAAGGGATTCACAAGTACAATCTGAAACTTTCCAGCCATGATCTTGATCAGAAAAGGTCCACGCTCCTTTACTGATGTGACGATACATACTTCGAAAATCGCCAGATGGATTATCTTTAACCTCAATTCATGTAAACACAGAGCCAGTCAACAAAAAATGTAAACTTTGTGTCATCGTGTATGAAGCAAGAAAAAAGATAGGTTTGATTCAAGCCTTATTTTTGGACGGACATAAATATATATGATGTCTTTTGGGCCATTTATAATTGCTATCATACAAAGACTTAAGGTCAAACCTATGACACTTTTAAGAGATGGTGTCCCTTGTTGACGGCATGACCTATTTCACTGATAAGATCGTCACTTGCTAGAAGTGCATGAAGTGCAAAACTAGCATCCCTTGTCTGACTTCCGATATTCTAAAGGAAAAAAATATTGACGAAAATAGAACTAATATCCATTTAGTTACTTTTACCAGTACATAAAATAAAACAAGTATTAATTGTAATTGCAACTCTGGAAATATGAACATGGACCCATATATATAACCTGCATGCGAAGTCCATCTTCGACGACCCAAATGTAATCTTGTACTCTTACAAGATGTTTATGAAAAGCATTTGAATTTGTATCCTCCACCCAACAAGCAAGCATGCATAAAGACTATCGAGTAATGAATTTTTTTTGAGCCCATCGTATTATAAAGATAAATAAAGGCTTCAAACTATAGATGTTCTTCCAAGTGACCCATAATGATAACAAAATACAAGTACGCATACCTTTTTTACAGCAGGCATGGTGATGTAGCGATTGTTTTCATCTTCATAATGAATGTGCTTTATTATCAGACTCAGAGCTTTCTCTCTGACCAACTTCAAAAATGGCCACCTAGTATTATTTATGGAGGAACACTAGTTTTTGGACTAGTTTTTATGTGTTTCATTAACTATTCTAAATATTATCATCTTGCATAGTTAAAGTTTGTTAATTAAATTTTATTTGGAAGATGACTTGCAATACCTAATCTTCATGGTTATATATATATATTGCTTATTTTGTTAGACTTTTTCTTTGCTATTATTATTGGTGATTAGAACATATACCTTATATATTATCATAGGTTAAGCTCTTTAACTCTTGCAAAAGAGGAGTAAACTATTTTAAGAATGACAGTTTTTGATCTCTACAATTACACTTTTTGTGAATAAACTGCTACAAGATTCCGTAAGATGTTCTTTAGCGATCGACTTAATTCCTTGTTTGTGTCTCCACCAAGGAATAAGTGGTGAACTTTAATCTTTACGTTCATATACATTTCTAGAGAAGTTATAATTCTTATGTTGAGTCATATACTAATTGTTCTCTTGTTCGTAACTGGTGTAGAGAATAGATTGTGTTGACGATTTTTCTCACTTGTATCTTAGTACCTCTAACATTAAGATTGTTATTTTAACTTGGGGCAATACCGTGTTGGGGGACGAATATATTGCGATTGACAAAATAAGGGGCGAAAATATTAAAATTCCGAACTAAGGGACTTCGGTCATTACGCTCCCAGACAAATTCGTAAATACCACGTGTGTCCTAAATTTCCTTTGCTTTTCGTCGTTGGACTCGTTGTCCTGTATTTTGATGGACAACGGGACAATATGCTGTATGACAATGTTTACGATAGGTACTGTCCTGGACAATAAGCTGTATGACAACGTTTACAATACTTACTAGTCCTTGGAAATGCGGTTTACACCATGCATATGACGGATGCACAACAAGGACAACATTGTCACAACCAAGTATACAACTATTTAGTCTATATTCTAGAATTGTAAGTTCCGGTTGGCATGACCCGTCCTTATGTTCTTAGGTCCACGTGCTCTCTCTTACACTAACATAACAAAGTTTACAACAGTCTGTACACCAAAAATATATTATTATTTTAATGGTTTTAAATTAGGATAACTCGTATTGTGATTCACTTTACACCACAGACCTTAAGTATAAGAAAATAGAAAATGACATTACACCAACTTTTCTTATCTAGATGTTTTCCGGAGCTGAGCGATTAAAATTTTCTACGGTAACATCTGTCGAGGTGGAGGAGAAACGTCATATACCGGTCGAAAATTGTAACCTCTTGGACAAATTCAGCTTGGTTGACACAAGCGGTAGGTTTAAGCGCCAATGTTTTCAACTAAGACGATAGTATTACTCCTATGTTTTTGTTGGTCAACTAAATCCATTATATACCCGATCGAGGTGAAGTTAAAACGTTTCATGTTTTGGGGTAACACGGTTAAAATTATTTTTCTCAGATGGAGAAAACTCGTGTGCGTTGGTGAGCAATTCCCTGTTTATTTTATATGTCTGCGCTGTGGTATACGATTATTGGTCCACGTTGCTCTTCAGACTACTGCTCACCCGGTTTGATAGCTTCTTGCGTACTGGCACTCTGGAAATTTCTCCCTATCGTTTATGTATCCGAATGGTTTCGTTATTACTTCTTAAGAGGCAATCTTTAGTCAGCATCAAGAGTGCTCGCAAATAACCTACGGTATCACATTCCAGTACTGAAGCCGAATATAAATCCCTTGCTACTTTTACCGCATAACTTATTTGGATTCAATATCTTTTACATGAATTAGGAATCTCTAAATCCATACCCACCCTATGGTGCGACAATCTTGGAGTGACATACCTCACAGTTAATCCAGTTTTCCATGTGCGCACTAAGCACATTGAAATCGATTATCATTTTGTTCGAGAAAGGGTCACACGTCGTCAACTTGATGTTCGTTTTAAATATACAAAAGATCAGCTCGCTGACATTTTCACCAAGAGTCTTGGACCTGCTCTTCATGCGGATTTGTGGAGCAAGTTAACCGTCCACTAATGGTCGCATAACTTGAGGGGGCGTATTAAGGAAACCAATGCTAAGTTCAATACTTGGAAATCAAGTAAATATAGTTCTAGAGTCTTTTTTGTTATCAATATATATAGTTGATCATCTGCACGATCTGTGTGTGGAAAAATAATCAATATATTTAATTTTCAAGAGCTATTTTTCATAGCTCACCTCCAACTAGAGACATGTTGATTCACATATGCATAGATATTGAAAGTGATTTATGCCCTCTATGCAACACTGACAAGGAATCAGCCGATCATATGTTTATGCACTGGAGTAATTGGTCCTCTCTCATGAGCGTGTAATCTCATGTATCTGTGTGAAGGAGTTTTCTCCTTTTTTCTTTAATATAACTTCTCATTCGAAGAAAGGTCAAAAAGATATATCTAGGCTTCGGGCCTGTTTCCACTAAGCCCAAACGAAGGATGTCAAGCCCACTGTTACGCAAACGGATTACAACAATAGCGCAAGCGGATTGCACAAAACTCACATGGAGATTACATTATTAAAACACTCTGCATATTTTTCATTAACTTGAAAGAGCCTTTAAATATGCATGCTTTACATAAAGATAAGACTCTTGGCCAACTGAACTCCTATTTTGTAGGCATTATTATCCCACGTCTAAAACCCACAAATACACATTAAAACTTCCTAGCTAAATGTTAGGATAAATCCCATGACCAAATCATGAATCATATATTTGAAAAAATATATTTTAAATCCTAGGTGTTTGGATTATAAATCCCAATAATTTGGAATATAGACTGAATACATATTCGTGAACCGATTTTATTGAATCGAAAAAAAAACATTCATGTACTATGAAATAAAATAGAAGGAAAAGTCATAAAATAGTTCACTAAATCACGCTTGAACACTTAATGATATTTGGTGAATGGCCAGGTACTTTCTACCAAGAGACGATGGCAATCCTCGTGCGAAAACTCATTGTCGTACTTAAATTCGTATTGGCTGCGACCCAAAGAGTACTGGAAAAACAATTCATTTATAAGTTAGCGTTTTTTTTATAAAAACAACTATATGAGAGGCCTTTTGATTGACAAACTTACTCTCGCCATATCAGATTCGTTGGGAAGAGCGTCGGCCCGAGCTTTCAATTCATCTTTCAGAGCTAGCATTCATTCAAAAGTGAATCGTATCTTTTCCTAATGTGTTGGAGCGTCCTTTCATAACGATTTCCGTTTAGTTCTTTGAAAATCATAAACATACGTTCCCACCAATCATCGGATGTTTGATCCATATTGAGGTACGGATCTCCGGTTTTGTCGTGATTACTGGCGACCCAGTACTCTCTTTCAAAGTCGTGCTTCGTGAACGTGATGTGTGCTCTAAAAATAGCAACATCTTCTTGATTATTGAATGGAGTTTGAGCCAGTTTTGGTATTTGAAAATGATGAGTGACTGATTTGGGAAGATTGAAAGTGATGGGTAAATAACTTTGAAAGGGATTGGTCTCCTTTTATAGGAAAAAAAAATACCCAACGACTACTTTTAGAAAAAAATCGTTACTTTTTTAAACCAAGAGCAATAACTGCTCCTAGGAGTCAAACGTACTGTTATTTTTAAAATGTTGTAGTAACTACATCTAGTCAACGGCTCAATATCCATCGTCTTTAAGCAATAGTGATAACGTGTACGCTCAGGGTTGTCTCTATAGTGGGGTATAAAACCCATCTTGATTTTATCGGAACATTAGTCTGAGAGATTAGGTCAAAGAAAATTAGGGCAGGAAGGGAGCTTACAATTTCTTCCGATTCAAAGTTATTTTAAGGGGATTTTTGAAACAAATTCTTCTTGCTGATGCAGTTTGGTACAAGGATCATATGATGAACAAGAATGGATCCTTTTGGTACAAGTAAGTTATTATTTTTTTGGTTTGAATTACCGTACTTTTGGTGTTGCACAAGAATAGTTGAGTTGTTTTTTGTTTTGCTCGGCATATTTGAGCATGTTAAAGGAAAAGCGGATCTCAATATGATGGTGTTGTATAATTGTGTTTCAAGGAATAGTTCGTGGTTGTAATTCATCATCTGTAGAAAAAGGGTTCTTTGGGTTTAATTCAAAGAAACAAATCTATAATTCAAGAAATTGGCCAAGAATCTCTTTCTCTTTTCAGCGTTAGTCTACCAATTGAAGTAGCTTGTTCAAAGGATAATCACTAGGGAATCCAATTGGAATCAATACTCTAGTTTTCTTACTAATCACCTTTCAAATAAATAGTATCTAAGCCACCTGATGTATATGTTTGATACGAGTGGTCCAAAATATTTCTCCAGCAATATGAGTTAATACATGTTGATGAGAGGAAATCTAAAAGATGTGTCTTTTCTTGATAATGGTTTTGTGGTTTTAAGAATCTTATGACTGTATTGAAGATCTCCATTTTTAATAGTGTTGCGCCTAACTCAAATTCTAGCCAAACAATAAAAGCTATGTAAAAGTAAATCAACATTTTTTTTTGCTACTAAAGGAAATTCATTAATGAAGATTAAAAAGTAAATTCAACACTGCCTCAGACATAAGAGGACTTGTCCAGCAAAACACGAACCTTCAAACATTGCCTCGTAAAAGCACACGAGGACTTACAAACAACGACCACAACCTTTAAACATCGCCTCATAGCACACACGAGGACTTCCTAAAATGGTGACACAAAACTATCAACAAAATACTAAGGAGGAATAACAGAAAATAAAACCACCACCAGCAGATACTAACAAACTTAAACTTGTTCAACAATTTTCTCTAAACCCTCGGATGGACCACCAACATAGACAGGCTCTTCAACAAGGGTCTGAGCAGGAGTCACGATATTGGAAGTAGTAGCGGCATCTCTTTGACGTTCGTGACGGCCACTAGCCTTGTACGCGTCTTTTATCTTTTTTGCATATTCAGCATGAAGATCGTCAGTTTTTTTGGTCCAGTCAGCACGATCAGCCTCTAGATCCTCCTCATGACGAGCCTCAATACCAGCAAGTTCACCATCTAAATTTGCATTCTCCTCCTTGAGTTCAGCCACTTGCTTCTCTACCTCTAGCAAACGATTGCGAGATTATGCGAGTTACCAAACACAAAGAAGAGTTAATCAATGCAAAGTTGTAAAGAACAATTAAGGAAGTAAAGATACTGATAAAAGCAACCTTCATTGTTGGCTAAAAAAAAATTTAGGGTATGCTCAAGTTGGGATCTCTCCTTGAGTGGACGAATCATGGCTACCAATCGAAGGACCACTTAGACAAGGACCCTAACCCGCTAAGTTAAATAAAACTAAAAGAAAAGGGAAAATACCTTCAAATGCTTGATTATCCCGGCATAGACTCTCAATCTCTTGATTAGCAGCACTCAGACTGGATTGCACACGGTGAGTATCGCCCTCAATGATTTTGTCTCGTTTTCTAGCAACACGAAAATTGAACATCATGGCAGTATGAAAGCGTTGGCTCTAACACAACAGTAAAAAACTGCAAGTTAGACCGGGGCAATTAAAATGCACTTATCAAACATATAAGAACTGCAAAAACTTACCATGATCAAGATCCAACACTGAGTAGCCTCGTCTTGCGAGTTGAAAACCCGTGCTTTGTCCTCCTCGCTCATATTAGGGAACTCATCGGAGCAAATGACAGCAGCAGCTTGAGCAACTTCACCAAACACAATTAAGGAAGAAGAAGAGGAAGGAACAATTGCAGAATTAGCAAAACCACTTGCAAATGAACTAAGCACACCAGTGCCACCACCAACAGAAACAACTTCACCACCATTACCCAGAGCACCTACATCGGATGGAGCATCATTTCCATCACAACCAACACGAACATCTTTACCACCACCATCAACACCTGGAGTACCTCCATCGGATGAAGCACCCTTTTCAGCGACATCACTCTTCTGGGGAACAACATTCTCGCCCTGAGAGTTAACAGACTCAGACTCGGAGAAGGATTCACCCATATCATCATCCATACTATTATCATCATCATCAGTAATACAAGTAAGATAAATATCAATAACATGCACAGTAACACCATCAGGAGCATTAGAAGGGCCCGATCCATATGCAGCCTTCCCACGCTGCAAAATATGAAATCAGATGCTATTATGTAAAACATAGGAAATCACAAGGAAGTATCAGCATCCCTAATAGCCTGCGCCCGAGTGACCCGACACTTACGAACCGGTGCAACAACCCAGTTAAGCTCCCACAGCCTGTAAGCTGGCAAATGACCATGCACTTCAAGAAGCCCAGCAAGAACACCACCGACATCGTCCCAACCATAAACGTAGGGACCAACAATCCGAATAGGGCACAAGAACCAATTCGGATAATTTAACTGAGAATCTCACCTGGAGGCACCAATGTTGGAGTTTAATCTCAAACTAAGATAAGTTTCTGTTTTAGCGTTTTCAAATTAATTTTGTTTGAATAAATCAGTCAATTGTTCTTTATCTATCCCAACTATGTAGGAGGTTTATTAGCTGTAACGATGACACTGCTGGATTTACGTTGCAACGATGATGTTTTTGGAAAATTATTATTCCAATCACAATTTTTTCCCAAAGCTCAAGATTATTTGACTCCAGTCTATTCATATATACTACATCACTTGTCTTTTGCAGGAGGTGAACTTTCGTTGTTCAGATCCTCTTCCTCGGCGTAACCTTCTGATATGATGCCTAGAATTTTCAAACGATTTTCATCACGTGGATTCCACGTGATATCAATAGCGACAACTACATGATATATTGTTTCGCTGATGATTACATATACAAAAAATAGACTGCCACGTCTACGACGGGTTTATCTGGAGGGACCAAAAAAATAAGTAAATATGTTGACATACGTTATTCGCATCCAATTTTGTAAGGAGGTTGGCGTATTGCGGAATGATTTTACATTTTCGAAGGTAAATCAATGGATTTAAATGTAATTAATCTCTTTGAAGACAAATTGTGTCATGAAGCATCTTCTAATGTTTCCGAAACCCCCAAATTGTGTTGTTAGGTTTTTGACAAGCTTTGAAGACACTAAACGGTTCTTCCAATATGTCAATGTTGATAAGGTAGTGTTTTGAGGATATTTAAGAAATACCCTTGTGGATTTTTAAGTATTGTCCTTTTCATTACTATTTCAAGTTTTTTTTGATTCTTCACCATCTATAATAGTCACTTTCATTACTATTTCAATATTTCTTAAAGCATACATAATAGTCACCATCTGTAATAAGCCTCCATCTATAATAGTCACTTTTATTACTATTTCAATATTTGCCAACATGTATTCATCACTCTATTTCAAGTTTGTTTAACTCCACTCGCCTATTGGTTGTCGGTAAGACATACTCACAACGACAGACGAGAGCAAGCAACGCGACCATTGGCCAACATGTGCATATAGTTGTAACCGTGCAACTATTTCAAGATAATGCCTGCTCATTAAGAACGCGACCACTGGCCAACAGGTGCATATAGTTATAACCGTCAAAAAATTTCAAAATAACGCCTGCTCATTAAGAACGCGACCATTGGCCAACAGGTGCAATATGCGGGAGATGTCTATATAATCTTTGCTCGTATCTCCTTATAGCAATCTGCAATAAGAAAATCCTTAATACTTGTTATTTTTTGCTGATAATAATATTTCATCAGTAATTGTGATGGAGATGTTGCCGGAATTGACTACCGAGATATTACAGTGCCTCGAAACTACAGAAAGCGTTTTAGCAAGCAAAAGGGTTTGCAAAGAGTGGAATAATATCCCTGCAGACAAAAGAACTGGACTCCTTGGTGTCACACACGGAATGTGGAAAGACAAAGTTACTCAACTCTTCTATAAAGAACATATTAACGAGGAAGATTTCAACCTGATGGTAACAACCAACAATAATCATGCCTCGGATGAAGGAATCTATGAATTGACTAATTTACACCCAATAGTTGGATCCTACAATGGTCTAGTATGTTTTTATGTTTCAGACCACGTCATACAAGATCCTGTTTACATTATCAATCCAATAACGCGGGAGCACCTCCATCTTCCATAACTAAGCATCCCAATTGCACGAGATCAAATACATTCATGGTATCCACGGTACAATGTAATTGGAGGTTTCAGCTACTGCCAACGTACCAATTCGTACAAGGTAGTTCGCATTGACAGGGATGATAAAGTTCAAATATCCACTCTAGGAGATGAGAGTGGATGGGTGAACATAGAGGAGATTCCTTATACTTTTCGGAGTTCGGGTGTCTACGCACATGGTTGTATTTTTTGGAAGGATTGTTGTCAGCGGGGTACTGACATAGTATCTTTCAATTTAGACACCGAGACGTTCCATGAACCTTCACCACCCCCGCATCATATTTGTGGGAGTCAATTTTGGATGGATTCTTACCCATCACTTGGGGTGGTCATGTTCGGAGATCGTCTTTTATTTTACTACATCCACGAGGCGATTGATAAGCCACATATAGATTTCCGGGCACCCATATCCGAAGAAAATATTCATACATGGGCACCTGACGGGGAATGGAATTGGGATCACAAGATGATCATTATCTTGGAAAAGGATGGGGATGAATGACTGACTTATAACCCGATAGCCTTTGGAAATAACAACGACCTTCTATTGTGGCAGAATAAGCGTTTATTGTGTTACAGTACACTCATCAGAACTTGGAAGGAAATTTGGGGGACAGTACCGTGGAAAACATGGGTTCGAATTATTTCTCATATGAGGAGTGCCGTCTCGTTGAAGAATTTTATTACAATCTGAAAATGTACTCCTGATGTCCATGCCACTAACACATTCCTTAGGTTATCTATGTACTTGTTTTTTTTGCGTTTTTTTTGTTTTCATAAGTTTTTTTTTTTAGTTTTATATATTGTGTAGATCATTACTTCGTTAGTCGCACATTTGTTGTATAACTATATTATATTTTCCAAATCATGTAAGCATTTGTGATTTGTATCGTGTTTCCTTAACTGTATTAAACTATTGATAACACAGAAACATATTTCGTGCTATGTCAACGTATAGCTAGACTCCGATTGAAGTTCAATCGCGTATTGGTTCAATAACATAACATTTATGTGTTGGCATCATCACACCATAAACTTCCATGTACAAACCTTTTACGGATCTCACCCTGATTCAAGAAGAAACGGGCAACCTGAATCAATAGAAAAAAATCTTTGCAGCAGGCTTCTCAACCAAATAGTATTTGTTCAAGCCCATAACGTAACATGCCTTTTCAAGGAAATTCATAATTGAACAAGATTCCCCATAACATGGAACACCTTTTGTTTCACCGATGGTAATTGGTGAGGTACTTCGTTGTTAGAAATCTTCTATACCACTAACCCCCCTCCTTCTACTTGCTCTTGTATTTCGAGGACCCGTAGACAATAACATCTTTAGATCATGTCAAGCTCCTTTACCGGATTTACATAGGTTATACCTGTCAATTAAGGAGGCATCAACGCTGGTTTAGGTTCTCCTTTGAAGGAGTTGACAACGCAAGGAATTCAAACCTCTTGATGCTTGCTCCAGCTGTTTACAAGTGTTTGAGGGTGAAAACAGTTTCTGCTGGTTTCGGTAATTTCGTGTAATGTGGGTGAGAAACAAATCTAAACCCTAAACAATGTACTACAAAGGGAGTACTTTAGATTCGAGAGATCAATCTGTACAAGTCCGGCCTAAACCAAGAAATGGCCATTCCAGACTTGCTTCGGTCACAAAGTGGAGGAGAAGGGTTGGTTTTGGGGAGGGAAACGAAGAGAGTGTTGAGACCAGAATAGTTGATTCTATAAGAGTAGTTGTTTTGTGACTTGTATCAGAAAGTAGGAAGCTAACAAATGGGAAAGCTAGCAAACGTTTTCTGATTGTTGTATGCTCCTGACCAGAACTTGTTGTTCGGTGGAAATAGGTAATGCCTATTTATACAAGTCGAAGTGAAACGTACGCTGGTCTCATTAAGAAATGGAAAACGGGTGAGTA
Source organism: Papaver somniferum (assembly GCF_003573695.1). Classification (NCBI taxonomy): domain Eukaryota; kingdom Viridiplantae; phylum Streptophyta; class Magnoliopsida; order Ranunculales; family Papaveraceae; genus Papaver; species Papaver somniferum. Next base: position 101,288,908 of record NC_039368.1, read on the forward strand.
AATTGGAGGAGGTGGTAACCGATAACGCTTGGAATTGATGTTCCATAGAAGAAAGCGTTTCACCATTACCCCCTGTTTACTAACCACCTCATCCTTATGACACTTTCTAATAACGAGCGCAGTATACGCCGCACACTGTAAACCGCCAAACCAATACCCAATGATCATCCCCCAGTTTGAGACATGTGTTGATGTCTCGAGTGTTTTCGTGGAAAACATGTAACATGTTGTTGTTGTCAGGAAAGTTGAGCTTGGGACACTTGCCGGCTCGGTGGTGACCTTCAACGGTCGAGATTTTGCATCTTAAGAGGAAGGTAGCCGTTGATTATTGCAACCTTTCGTTTGGTAGCTAGTGGCATGAAAGTATGATCAGTATGGCTTTAATATGTCCCAGTTTAGGCGCGGCCAAAAGTTAGGGTTTTGGATTTGTTTAGGCGCGACCAAACTAGGGCCAAAGGTTGCCACGCGTTAGCTGGTAACCTTGGATGGCTAAGATCTGCATCTTAGACGAAAAAATGGTCGTTGATTGTTGCAGGCCTTCGTTTTGGTAGCCGCATAGGGAAGGCCGGCATGGTATGGCGCGACAAGGTGGTTGGCATGCCATTGGCACATGTGGCATGGCATATGCCTTGGCGCGGTTTGGCATGGGAAAAAGGTTACCATGCGTTGTTTGGCGACCTTGGACGGCTAGGATTTGCATCTAGGATGGAAGGGTGGCCGTTGATCGTTGCACGCCTTCGTTTTGGTAGCCGCATGGGGAAGGCCGGCATGGTATGGCGCGGCAAGGTGGTTGGCATGCCATTAGCACATGTGGCATGGCATGCCTTGGCGCGGTTTGGCGTGGCCAAAACTAGGGTTTTGGGCCAACGGTTACTATGCGTTGTTTGGCGACCTTGGACAGCTAGGATTTTCATCTAGGATGGAAGGGTGGACGTTGATCGTCGCACGCCTTCGTTTTGGTAGCCGCATAGGGAAGGCCGGCATGGTCTGGCGCGGCAAGGTGGTTGGCATGCCATTGGCACCTGTGGCATGGCATGCCTTGGCGCGGTTTGGCGTGGCCAAAACTAGGGTTTTGGGCCAAAGGTTACCATGCGTTGTTTGGCGACCTTGGACGGCTAGGATTTGCATCCAGGATGGAAGGGTGGTCGTTGATCGTCGCAAGCCTTCGTTTTGTTAGCCGCATGGGGAAGGCCGGCATGGTATGGCGCGACAAGGTGGTTGGCATGCCATTGGCACATGAGGCATGGCATGCCTTGGCGCGGTTTGGTGTGGCCAAAACTAGGGTTTTGGGCCAAAGGTTACCATGCGTTGTTTGGCAACCATGAACGGCTAGGATTTGAATCTAGGATGGAAGGATGGTCGTTGATCGTCGCACGCCTTCGTTTTCCGCATAGGGAAGGCCGGCATGGTGTGGCGCGGCAAGGTGGTTGGCATGCAATTGGCACATGTGGCATGGCATGCCTTGGCGTGGCCAAAACTAGGGTTTTGGGCCAAAGGTTACCATGCATTGTTTGGCGACCTTGGACGGCTAGGATTTTCATCCAGGATGGAAGAGTGGCCGTTGATCGTCGCACGCCTTCGTTTTGTTAGCCGCATGGGGCAGGCCGGCATGGTATGGCGCGATAAGGTGGTTGGCATGCCATTGGCACACGTGGCATGGCATGCCTTGGCGCGGTTTGGCGTGGCCAAAACTAGGGTTTTGGGCCAAAGGTTACCATGCGTTGTTTGGCGACCATGGATGGCTAGGATTTGCATCTAGGATGGAAGGGTGGTCGTTGATCATCGCACGCCTTCGTTTTGGTAGGCGCATAAGGAAGGCCTACATGGTGGGGCCAATGCCAATAGCGCGGATGGCTTGGCATAGTGGGTCCAAGGGTTTGGTACGGACGGCTTGGTGGGGCCAAGGCAAGGTGCGGTTGGCTTGGCATGGTGGGGCCAAGGGTTTGGCATGCCATTGGCGCATGGTGCGGCTAGCATGGTTGGGGCCAAGGAAAGGTGCGGTTGGCTTGGCATGGTGGGGACAAGGGTTTGGCATGCCATTGGCGCATGGTGTGGCTAGCATGGTTGGCATGCCTTGGCGCGGTAGACGTGGCTGGCATGGTTTTCCATTGGCACAGTGGTGCGGCTGGCATGCCTAGGCGCGGAGATGTGGCTGGCATGGTTTGCCATTGGCACAGTGGTGCAGCTGGCATGCCTTGGCGCGGAGATGTGGCTGGCATGGTTGGCATGCCTTGGCGCGGAGATGTGGCTGGCATGGTTTGCCATTGGCACAGTGGTGCGGCTGACATGGTTGGAATGCCTTGGCGCGGAGATGTGGCTTGCATGGTTGGCATGCCTTGGCGCTGAGATGTGGCTGGCATGGTTTTCCATTGGCACAGTGGTGCGGCTGGCATGGTTGGCATGCCTTGGCGCGGTAGCATGAGAATTAGGGTTTGGTATGTACGAAGATGATGTCGGTCAATACTAAGGGTTCTGCCGTGGAACATGACACATGTATATAAAAAAAAGGTACCCTCGTAATTCTTACGTAGGTATGTTGAATGACTCAATAAATGCGCTAGTGGTTGTAGTGACATCATGTCAGATGTAAGGTTTTACGATTTTAATCCTAATCTAAAAACCACCATCAACAACAAGATAACTAGTGTTGTTCTTCTTCTACTTCCAAACGGACTTTTTGATTAATGATAATAAACATATCTTGTTCTTATAGAGGTTAGGGGTACATCTGATTTCTCCGCTTGATGTAGGAGGGGGTTCTATCAAGCTTTGGAACAAGGCTTTCCCTTGGTTATCTGTTACAGACGTTAGTTGTATGAATAATCTCAGGATTTTGAGGATTAGGATAGCGAGGATGGAGAAGAATTTTGTGAGAATGATAATTAGGACGGGATAGTTTATGATGGTGATTCGGATGACCTATTCGAAACAATGGACACAAGCTTATCCTTCAGAAACCCCACCGATCTCTATATGAACTCTATGCGCAAAATTATCATCGGTTATACGATCGATAATAAACCATACAAGCGACAAGTCTTAGCGGTAGTATGAGCGACAAGTCGTACAGGAGCAACGATTGAATCATCGACAAAATGCGCGATGATCAGATTAACCCATATCGCCATACGGATGACCCCTTCATAACAATGGACACAAACTTCGCGATGATTAATTTAACCCATATCAAAATACGGGAGCAACAAAACTATTGTTGTTAGTATGCGCAGAGAGTTCATATAAATATCAGATCGGTTATCATGGTTCATATGACCGATGATAATATTGCGCAGAGAGTTCAGACAGAGATCGATGATCCAACCGTATTGCCCGTATGATTTATCGCTCATATTCCCGCTATGACTAATGGTTGACATTCTTTTGTTTTCCTGTACCCAAAAGGGCTTACGGGTCATTACGATGTTTCTTTTAGCCCCTAACGGTAGAGAGTTCCTTAGTTCGGCAATATCAAATGGCACGTCCATACGGGAGAAATATTAAAAAAGCCCGTCCATGTCTGAACCATTACAACTTTTAACTTTTTTGTTCGTAACTGGCGAGAAGAGGAAAAATATTGGATACAAATTTAATTTATTCGTAATTGGCCTATTAAATTTAAAGTCCAAGAAAACCCTTGTCTTATGACTAGAGTAAGGTTGATCATGTCATTATTTTAAGAATGACATAAATGGGGGAGATTTCTTTTTGAACTTGAGCTTAATGGTAATATATTTGTGGGAAGTGCGGATGTGGAATTATAGGAGATGCTTGTGCCTTATGTCTCCTTGACGCAAACTGAGATTTATTCGTTGAAATCGTCTAAACTAAAAATCGGTATGTGTTCTCTAGTCTTGAAACTCTTTTGATTAATTCTTATCCCGATTTTTCACCTTCGCCAATTTTGTTGACAAAAAGGGGAGCATTATTAAGTAGTATCTACTTTATACATATGGCTTTACGAATCATCATGTAAGGGGAGGTGAATTATTATATATGGGTTTTACCTATTTTGTAAAAGTAGTATGTATTGACTAAGTTGGAAACATATCACCATAGTATTGCTTCAAAATTGTGGTGCAATTTAATTTTGAGGAAGGTAACAATATTATGTTTCTGTATAACGACTAATGAGTATAGTGTGTTTACCTCATTCTATAAAAGCTCTAACGAGTATTCTCATAAGTTGTTATCGCTACGTATTTTCAACAACAAAGTGTTGAACGAGCACATGCAAAACACTAGAATAATTTGAAGTACGAAGAATTCAACACGTGTGTTGAAGAATCAAGGAAATAAAGCATAGTGGGTTGAGTTGAAAAGTTTATTTATTATATCCATATGTATTGGATAGTTTTATCACTAAAATTGACAAAGGGGGGGATCGTTAGAGCATTGCTCGGCTGAACCCACAAGTTTTTTTATCTCAAGTTGTCAATATTAGGTGATCAAAACTATATCTTGATTTCTAGTTTACTAAGTCAAGTTTCAGATAGATTAGAATTATAGTTGAGTATCATAGATCACCCTTGAAGACCGAAGATCGACGAAGACATTTGGAGATTTTCTGTATCAGCTATGTGAAGATTGAACCATTCTACTTTACTTATTATACCACCATTCTATCTATTGAGACTATGTCGTATGACTAGTAAATTCACAAAGAAGATGTTCCGAGTCAAGCTTGTCTTGTGAAAAATCTCGAAATATTATTTGGTGATTAGATGTTCAAAGGTCCTTAGCAATGTTAGTTCTATGAATTAATTTGTGAATCAATTGAAAATTTCCCATGCAAATGATTATATCACTTGGGAATGTTTCAAACATCATAAGAGAGAAATATGAACTTACTCGAATTTCTAATCAGGGTAGGTTGGCGAAGTCAGTTTGCAAACCATAAATATCTGAGATACAAAAATACTGGAAGGTTGGAGAACCAGTTCGCAAAACACAAGTTCAGTTAGCAACAGTTCACGAACCCGGTTGGCGAACAATGGTGAATTGATTTTATAAGTTGGATAAATTGGCTAGCAGTTGGCGAACCCGGTTCACGAACCGTGGTCAACTGAGTTCGGTAGTCTAGTAGGGTTGGCGAACCCGGTTCATGAATCCTAGCACCCTGACTCATGAACAATCCTTATGGTTGGCAAACCGTTGTACCAACTGTGCCGATAATATTTAGCAGATGCTTAAATACTTATTATTTTAATATATTTATAACTGCTAGAACTCTCTTAGACACTTTTAAGACTTCATTGATACTTAAATACTTGTGTTTAAATGATTAATTTCTTAAGTTTTTAAATGAACATCAAATAGCTTATAGTTCTTTGGTTAACTTGCCAAACCGAACAATCATTATACACAGTTCAATAACCAAACCTATGTGTATTGTGTTCTATTATAGTTTGAAGACCTAATTTGTTTGCTTGACTATCAAGTTACCTTAGCCTGAATTCTAAGCTAACCCTGGTCTTTGAAAAATATAAAGAGAGCATCTCTGTCAACTGGTAAATTCAATCTCTGACACCTTGTGTCATAGTTCATTCTAGAATCGCCTTTATTGACCTTTTTAGGTCTATGACTACAAAGACTTTGCTTTTGGGATTCGTGAAGCTAGGTCCGACTCTTTACCTTGATAATTCGTGTATCCTGATCTTGATTTTCTGTTATTGAGGTTTTCGAAATCTCTTTCAGGCAAGATAGATAGTAATCGCAAAGTTCTACTCGTCTCAGACTTTGTGTTTCCAGTCCGAAGTATGATAGTAGGCTAGTATCTGTAGTGGCTAAATATAGTGTGATGTTCAATCTGGAAAAAGTCTCTAGGTTTTTCAGCTATTGTGGTTTACTCATTACCAAAATTTCTGGTGTCTTGTTTTTTTCTGCTATTGGATTTACACATGTTTGTGCATATTCAATCTAAGTAGATACGTCATCTTAATTGTAATCGATTAAGAGACTAGTTTCTTGTAGAATTCGTATTTTAAATGATAGATAACAATTTTTTGAAGTTAAACCATCAAATTCATTGTCCTATAAAACAAATTTTCAAATTCAAATGAAACAAATTCATTGTTTCATTTGTTAGTGACCATTGTCTCTATGAGATTGAGAAATATCTTAATTTCTTAGAGTATGAAAGACTGGAAAATTGGGTACAAATACGTCATCATACAATTCATCTCTCGTCTTCTTCAAAAGTGAATGTTTCCAACTTGCTTGATGGAGTATTGGAATTAATCGGAAAATAGAAGCTTAAAGAAATCGTGTAGACTCCTATGAACATCTATTAAGTTTGGCGATGAATAACTTATCAAATCACAATAAGAAACTTTCAGAAATTCTTAATCACCACAATAATGTTCTGATGGAGTTTCAGTCTATACTCGACGATATTTCCTAATTTATAAATGGGAATGTTTCAAGAGACGTCAAGAAGACTCTTGCATGAAAAACAGAATAGAAAAGAAGATATAAAATTAAGTTCTTATTTAGGAATATACTAATCAAATTGTTGATTTATTTCGATATGTTGTATAAGGTCTGTTCGAATAAAACTATCAATTATTATGAATGAATAAATTTTATTTTATAATCTTTGTTTCATTATTTGATAGTTTTGATTGCATAAGCTTGCTTTGAATGGTTATATTTTTATGCTATTGCTTTCGGTTTATGAGATGTTAGTTTCATTTTCTTTAACCTAATTATTCGATATCATATTGTGATATCCCTTATGGTTTTTCTGGCTTTTTGATTTAGCGGTATTAAGTTCTAGCCTTTTTAGGTAAGCTTTATCAAAGGATCATAAGGTGATACGATTAAAAATCATGTGTGAAAAGTCATAATAACATTGATATCAATTTATGTTTCTATAAGTTGTGGGTTTAAACTTTTGCTATTGGCACGCATTAGTTATAACTGATTCAACCTTTCTCTGGTAAAGTTTGCTTTTGTTCTTGTTCTTTTGTTCTTGCGAGAGGATGACAACAAACAAGGGGAGAGCTCTTTTTGAACTTGTGTTTAAATGATATATCTTTATGGGGAGAAGTGGATGCGGAAATCAAGGTAACGATTCTTATTGTTAGTTAATCGTTTTTCCTGTTTAAGAAAAGCTTGATTTTATTTCATAAACAGGGGCACGAGTTTTCCCGGGTTAGTTTGGATTATTTATGGGAATTACGTGGAGGAAGAAAGGGAAATATCTTCCATGTTGAATTTCAGTCTATACTTGGAGAGTCTTGAATAGCTTAGACTCTGTTATTTACGCGGAAAAAAGAAATAAAAAATTCGCAACTTGGAGAAAAAAGAAAAATAAGATATTTGGACGAGATCTGAGGACCCTGTGATGCATAAATAGCATTGGTTCGAGTCCCAAAGAAGGCTTCGAGGGCTTGGAGACCTAACAGAGGCAAAAGAAAGAAGAAAACCGAGTTGTAGGAATTGTCTCTGTTGCTGCTGTTGAAGAACACGAAAAACATTGGACGCATCAGAACAGTCGTTAGTTTTACGATACTTCTCTTTTATCTTTTTCTATAACAGTGTGTTTGCAACACTAATAATCGTTGCAAATCTCCGTGTTAGCGTTTTTTACCTCTTTTAATCCACTTTTGAGCTATGGACCATTAGTTTGAACAAGTGATTAATATGAGGAGCTAAACCTCTTAGCTGAGGTGACAGAGAAAGCCATTGTTCCAAGAAAAGTGGTATATTTCTATTTTTAATGATTTTTATAATTTATTTAATGTATGATTATTTGCCTTGAATAAAAATTGTTTTAAGGATTATAATCGAGCAGTTGTGATTTTTTTGATAGAGCATGCTTAACCTAGGGTTTTGATGTTCTATGCTTTGGATTTTGATGAGCGTCGTTCACTCAACAAAATAATAAGATGTTTCCCGCTAATTAACTGGTAATATAGCGGTAGTAAGGATCGTTCCCACGAGGAGTAATGAAATTGATATGTTATCTAAATCAGTGAGAATATAAAAGAAGGATAAAAAAGGATAATAAGATAAAGAGAATGAAAAAATCCCTCGTCATTACTAACCGTTAACTCAACATTGTACCCGTTTATCTCTTGTTAGAATCAATTGTCACCAACCGTAGAATAACAAGTACGCTTAGTGTAGATGGTGGATTTTCAACAAAGGTCAAAACCGTAAAATCATGATACTGCATGTTTATGTCACGGCTTCAGAGATCCATGTGACGATTCGTGTTTTACGAAGTATGATGCATATGTCGCTCGAAAGGCCTCTCCGGAGCGTTCGACACCGGGAATTTCATCATAGCCTCTATGTAGAATAACATAATTGGGCGGTTCTCTATAAGATTGAGAGCTTAACGCCTTCAGGATACCGGTGACACTCACTGTTCCCTGATTACATAGAGGAATTTGCCTCTACATAGAAGAACAATTGGGAGGTTCTCCGTAAGATTGAGAGCAATAACGTCTTCAGAACGGTGATACTCATTGTTCCCGACTATGTAGAGAGACCCGTGTATAGACTCAGGCGGTCCTCCATACATGAAATGTTGAGAGGGCAAAACGTCTTCGGGACATTAGCAACACTCGCTGATTTACTGACTATATGCAAGATATTAAATTCTAGGTCATATTCACCACTGAATTCCTAGAAGATAATCTATCTTATCTCATTACTCCTATTTCATGATCGAAATGGTAATAGATAAATGTATTATTCCGATTTCATGATCGAATCCACGACTGATCTCATGAAATGGTAATAGATGTTACTCCGATTTCATGGTCGAATCCACGGCTGATTTCATGAAATGGCAATATCACCACTTATTTTATTACTCCGATTTCATGGTCAAATCTGCGATTCCATGAGATGGTGATGAAATTATCATTTTATTATTCTGAATCCATAGTCCAATCCGCTGCTGATTTTATGGATTGATAATAAAATAACTACTCATCTTATTACTCAGTTTCATGAATTATTCTCCACTGAATTTCATAAATCAGTAATAAATACCCAACAACTGGGCATCTGGACCATCACTGAGTAAGCCCTACAAAAATGGTGTGAGTGTACTCGACAATGATGCACGACTGAGCACCCGAATGCACGAACGAGTGTCCAAAAATATGAAATAATGAGGAATCCTTCGCAAAACAGGAGAAATCAATAAATGTTAATAAAATAATAAGAGAGCCCAGGGCCGAGTCCCACAAGCCGGCCGGCCGGCCATGCCCTAGCCATGGTCGGTCCGTGCCTCTCCCATTATTTTCCTTATTTTTTTGTTATTTCGTGAACTCACGAAAACTCCTTGGTTTTAGCAACTTTCCTTGTTTTTGCAAAACTCGTGAATTTTCCATAACTTGGTGGATTCATGAAATAATATTATTATAAAATAAGGAGAGGTGTGCGGGACTGGGAAACCTAACCGGCCGGCCATGCCTAAGCGTGGCCGGTCCCACACCTCACAATCCTTAGCCTTTTATAATTATTATTCCCTAATCTCACAAAACTCCTCCGTTTCAACAAAAACTCGTGGATTCTCCATAACTTCAAGGATTCTCCATAACTTCAAGGATTCATGAAAAATAATAAAATAGGGAAAGGTGTGCGAGACCGGGCAACCTAGCCGGCCTCCCATGCCCTAGCCATGGTCGGTTCCACACCTTGCAATCCCTAATCTTGCATAATTATTATTTTCCTCAATTCATGAAACTCCTGGGTTTGAGAAAATCAAAGGCAACCATAAAATTCAGAATGTAAGTGAAACACAATCATCTAAGTTCCTTATTTTTCACCCAAAACATGAGCAAATGGTGTAGAATCCATGAAACGCGTTTTCAAACAAGCTCATCTGAAGAGATTCTACACTTCCTTGTATTAAACGACGAACTGGGAGCAATTGGTAAAGAATTTGAGGTTCGGTCATATACCATTATCTTCGTATGGAAGTCCTCTGCAACATGTCAAAATTTCATAACGATCGGATGAACGAGCAAGGAAATGTGGCCAAAACATTGGACGACATGCAATCTGGAAAAGTTCCGAAAATCTCCTGGAAGTTTACGGTTTCGCCTTTTCCAGGCCCTAAACATGCTCTAAAATCAGAAAGCTTCTTCGCCAAAGCTTGGAAATTTCCTGGGCTTGAAGATACATATGCAGACATCGAAAATCTGACTCCAAACGAGGATTCTACGGTGTTTTTACTAAAAGCTGAAGTCTGGAATTTCCTGGTGGCGTATTTCGGAAAAATTACTCGTATACTCGCATGGACTTTCACTCATTCATTCATAAATCAGCAATATCATATATCTATGAAGAGGTCACAGGAGGTATACTTACTAGGGGAGTCTCTAAACCATTTGAAGGCTCGGAGGTGTTGGAATCTCCGTTGGCAACTCCGTTATCTTCATTCCGTTCGAGATTTCGGGAACTCTACATACCTCCATGACTCAAAGAAGAGTGTTCATCAACATGCTGATCATCTACAATGATTTCCTCTTGGATACATCAATAACGGTCATCATTAATTCATCCAAAGGCGTGTTACACTGTTTAGCTTGAGGAGGGAATACTTACGTCAACTTCCTCGTCAGTGTTGTATCCCTGAATTATTCGACCAGGAGCAAAACGAAGACCATCAATAACAGATGGAGCAAAATTCTGAAACGAATTAACAATATTCTTTTAAGATCCTGATCACAGGGATGAGAAAGTCGCAACAATGAAGAAAAGTATTAACAACTCACCAAAGAAGCGGCAGGAGACGGTATATCGTTCGGGATCATCCTATGAGATGTATTGCTCCTGCCTTCTCCTCCTTGAGGACTTTCTTGAAGGTTTGGAGAGTTTACATCAACTCGAAATCTTACAGCACGGCCGTCCTACCATGGAGTCCACAATACAATTAAGAAGCGTGATTGGCGTACTTTGGCTAAAATCATGAAAAGGGTACTCACCTGTGTCGCATTTGGAGACGTCTTCCTTTTGTCACCTCTGGAAAGATATCTCAGCCTGGGTCGATCAGAGATCATGTCAGAGGAAAGGAACTCTCGAACTGGGGACTTGACGTCCATTGCAAACTCATACACACGCTCAATTTGCTGACGCCAGAAGTCTATGTAACCTGGAGTCACGAAATTAGCACGATCAGAGTATGGAAATAAATACTCACCTCCCTCCACGTGAGTGCAGTCCAGATTAGTCTTCAAATACTCAATTGATGGTTTGTTCATTCGGTGGCCCGGAATACACTGATCAGCACCCGTCTGTCGAGCCGCTCTATCAATATTGTATTCTTCTACCCGGAATTCTCCATTCATTACTGATATCAAGAAACCAGGAGTACAACTCAAGACAAAAGATCTCTCTCCTTTACTCAGACTAGCACCAGTACTCAACGTGATGTTCTCGTCAGTAGTATTGAAAGTGATCAACTGTGATAAAATAGAAGGAACCGACACCCAGGGGAGAAAATTGAACTCGGACTCAATGTCCAAAAATTCAGTAATGCATATCTTGTATTGTGGTTTCTTTCTAGACCAGCGCATGATCCTGGCGTTATTCTTCTCAAGGAAGGAGTGACGAGTGTCGACTTTGGGCCTTGCAAAATGCTGCGGGGAATTGGGGCATAACTCTCGAGATGCTCCCACATCAAGGCTTGGAGGAACATGGTATTGGCATATGTCTCGACTTTCATGAAGCCATCAGAAATACTTGAGTCTATAACTAGAGAGTATAAATTGGCGAACAACGAACCCAAGAATAGACTGCCAATGGGAATTTTCTCACCTTTTGCCATCTTTATGGCAAAGCGAATCACAAACGGCTTCAGCAAGTGTCCACAATCTTCAAAGATATCCCTGGAAAGCCACATGCATAAGAAAGCAGCAAGTGTTAAAGCGCCATCAACCGGTTCTTCAGGAATTCTATCTCTCGGCCACCAATGTGATAACCATTGAGCATAGCAGGATGCGGGTGACTCATTGAATTCGTGCATCTTGGCCTCTAATATGTTAGATATATCCTTCTCCTCTGACGAAAGCTCTTCAGGGAAATTACCAGTAACTGGAAGGTGCAACAAAGCAACTACATCTTCTAAAGAAATGGTGAATTCTCCCCATCTGCTTATAAACGTGTGAGTAGGAACACACCAATGGGCGAGTAAGGCTACCATACCTGGTATATCATGGTTGATGATTAAATCTCCAGCAGCTTGAATGGCTCGTGTTACCTGGGCACTATCCAATATGGTCCTAACACGGCTATGACCCAGCATGTGTCTTTCCCATCCAGATAAATGCATCAGGGGATTTCGTGAAAGCTTGAAATCCACATGAGAAGCCGAAAAGTGTTTTCCTTGCAAACAAAACCGGATTACTGCTTGAGGAGATACCAATTTATGATGAGTAGTGCTCCTGGGATTTATTAACAACCGAAACGAGGAGCCTAAGGGACGCTTTTCAGGTCTATATAGATACGTAAAGAACTTATCCTCAGCAGTTGGAATGTTCTTAGTCTTGGAACTTCCCTCTGTCTCCTTGGAAATCTCAGAATCATCATTTCTGGAGGAACCATCATCTCTGGAAGAGGCGTCTGTGGAAACATCCTCTCTCGAAGAAGCATCATCTTCAGAAGCGCTACGGGACTGAGCAATTTTCGCAAAGTTTCTGTGACGTCCATACACAAATTTCATCAACAGAATTGAAGCAACAAGACAATTATATGCTCATATCGACGTCTACAAAAATGGTAATCCTCAACTCTTACCTATTTACGATTTCACGAACTTAGTGATAACAGCGTAAAACCCCAAAACTTGCTCGTTCTTTCAAACCTGCAAAGTCGAGCATAAAACATATTATTCAAGAGTCAACACTGACTTTTCGATAAACAATGAATAATTCACATAACTTTCCATGTGAACATTCGCTGGTTTTTACGTGTACATACACTATAAAATCACTAAACTCACGCATACACTACGAATTCACCGACTCATGAATTATTTGCTTTCAACAATTTTCATAAATCAAAACTTAATTTATATTCAATGAAATGTGAACAGGTCACGTACCTTAAAAAAAAAATCGTGAGTTAATAACTCACGAAAATATATATATATATATAAAAAAAAAAACCTTTTTGCTCAATCGAGCATCCGTCTATGAAATGAGAGTCTTTTCTATTTTTGCAAAAGTCTACATATTTCAAACAAAATTTCGAAAGTTCTCAAAAAAAATTTCATCATGAACTCCAGGTCTTTTCGAAATTCCTTTAACCCTAAGGATCGTTATTTATTACTTTTACGAACAAACCTACTTTCCTAAAAGTATTTGCAAAGCTCATGCTTCGAAAAACAAACTTGGGTTTTCATGAAACCTAATAACCAAAACTTTTATTATTTCAACTAGACCATGTCTATTCAAAAGTTTATGAATATCTTTCGTGTTAGGAACTTTTTCTCATTCCTTCAACTAACGAACAAACGGGCATATACATACGTTTTCTAAAAATCCTTCATAAATCCTATGCATGCATGCAACCATGGGGTTTTTGGTTTTGTGAACAACTCATCAATCATAAAACCTACATCAAAAAGAATAAAAAATCGGACTTACCTGGTCGGCGCCGGTCGGAGCTTGGCCGGACGGCAAATGGCGATGATCGGCGGCGACTAAAATCCGGCAGAATTTTTTTCTTCCCTGCTGCAACTCGTGTGAGAATGGTGAAGAGAGGGAGGTTCTTGGTCGACCAAAATAAATAATTTTAGGGCTTCTCCCCTTTTATATCAAATTTATTTCCAAAACCTAATAAAAACATGGGTTTCCTTTTTTGGGCTTGGGCCCATATGTCCTAAACCGACCATAACTAGGCTTCTCAACACTCAAATCAACAGTGTCTCATCTCTCCACGCTCACGGGATGACACTCTATCTTACTATTAGGGTTCTCATCTGTGCATTTGCTCGTACATGACATCATTGGGGTAAATCGAGGATTCTGAAACTACCTTTGTAAACTGAGTTCAACCACTGATCTCGTCGACTAAAAATCAATATTTAATGCTTACTTCGGAACATGATTGTTCCTCACTAAGCAGGGGACTTAATATAGATGGTGGATTTTCAACAAAGGTCAAAACCGTAAAATCATGATACTGCATGTTTCTGACACGACTTCAGAGATCCACGTGATGATTCGTGTTTTACGAAGTATGATGCATATGTCGCTCGAAAGGCCTCTCCGGAGAATAACGTAATTGGGCGGTTCTCCGTAAGATTGAGAGCTTAATTCCTTCAGGATACCGGTGACACTCATTGTTCCCTGACTACATAGAGGAATTTGCCTCTACATAGAAGAACAATTGGGCGGTTCTCCGTAAGATTGAGAGCAATAACGTCTTTAGGACGGTGATACTCACTGTTCCTGACTATGTAGAGAGACCCGTGTATAGACTCAGGCGGTCCTCCATACATGAAATGTTGATAGGGAAAAACGTCTTCGGTACATTAGCAACACTCGTTGATTTACTGACTATACGCAAGAGATTAAATTATAGGTCATATTGACCACTGAATTCCTAGAAGATAATCTATCTTATCTCATTACTCCTATTTCATGATCGAAATGGTAATAGATAAATGTATTACTCCGATTTCATGATCGAATCCACAGCTGATCTCATGAAATGGTAATAGATGTTACTCCGATTTCATGTTCGAATCCACGGCTGATCTCATGAAATGGTAATATCACCACTTATTTTATTACTCCGATTTCATAGTAAAATCTGCGATTCCATGAGATGGTGATGAAATTATCATTTTATTATTTTGAATCCATAGTCCAATCCGCTGCTGATTTTATGGATTGATAATAAAATAACTACTCATCTTATTACTCAGTTTCATGAATTATTCTCCACTGAATTTCATAAATCAGTAATAAATACCCAACAACCGGGAATCTGGACCATCACAGAGTAAGCCCCACAAAAAGGGTGCGAGTGTACTCGACAATGATGCACGACTGAGCACCCGGATGCACGAACGAGTGTCCAAAAATATGAAATAATGAGGAATCCTTCGCAAAACAGGAGAAAACAATAAATGTTAATAAAATAATAAGAGAGCCCAGGGCCGGGCCCACCAGCCGGCCGACCGGCCATGCCCTAGCCATGGTCGGTCCGTGCCTCTCCCATTATTTTCCTTATTTTTTTGTTATTTCGTGAACTCACGAAAACTCCTTGGTTTTAGCAACTTTCCTTATTTTTGCAAAACTCGTGAATTCTCCATAACTTGCTAGATTCACGAAATAATATTATTATAAAATAAGGAGAGGTGTGCGGGACCGGGAAACCTAACCGGCACCTCACGATCCTTAGCCTTTTACAATTATTATTCCCTAATCTCACGAAACTCCTCCGTTTCAAAAAAAACTCGTGGATTCATGAAAAATAATAAAATAAGGAAAGGTGTGCGGGACCGGGCAACCTAGCCGGCCGGCCATGCAATAGCCATGGTCGGTCCCACACCTTGAAATCCCTAATCTTGCATAATTATTATTTTCCTCAATTCATGGAACTCCTGGGTTTGAGCAAAATTCATGATTTCTCCATATTTTCTCAAATATTGCTCAAATCACGAAAAACCAAAAGCCAACATAGTCGCACGACTGGCTAGCCTCTCATGAAAATTTTAAATATTAAAACACTTTTATTTTAATATTTTCAAAATATTGATGAATTGAGCAAACATGCTCATTCCAACAAAAATCGAGAGTTCTCAGTCAAGATGAAACTCTTCTGAAAATTCACTATGTTGCTCGAACGCGCATCAGAAAATACTGAAACTCTCGGTATGGAAACACGGACACCACAGAAACACGTGCATGCCTCCATGACCGACCAGTGTCATTCCTAGGACTTGCAAAAATCCGGTCCCACATGTTTTCATAATTCTGACCTAATTTGTTCAATTACTCATACTGGGACCGAACTCTCTCCAACCAACTGGAGAACCCTTCAAATGACCAACAACTGGTCCCGTGACCACCAAGAGCCCGTCCCGTGCTCTCTTAGTCGGTCCTCATCACTCATACCTAGGTTTTTCACCTAACGCTAAATCCAACAATATATCGATAAATGATGAAACCTGCATTTAATCATCGTTCTTTCACCAACTCTCAAACTCAGAACCCTGTTGCGTGCTCACTCGAGCACTGGGCATCACATGGACGCTCATCATCCCATGTGGTCGGTCCCTCTTCACTCATGACCAATTTTCAGCAATTCACCAATTGTTGAAGGATTGATCAAAAAATTAGGGTTTCGAACAAACGCTCCACGAATCACCATTCTGAGCAAGTTCAAACACAAAATTATGTTGATTCAGCAATCAACATCCAAATTAATAATATTCGGTAATTCACTAATATTTTTGATTAATATTTTATTGGGTCACGGCACCAGTAAATAATTCTTTGAATTGAGCAATACTTGCTCAGTTGCTCGAATATTGATCCAACCATCAATATTCGGTAATTAATCAATAGTTTGTCGAATTGAGCAACACTTGCACAATTGCACGTCAAATTATCAATATTCAGTGTTCTGGTGAATTGAGCAATACTTGCTCAGTTGCACACCAAAATTATCAAATTCGTCGAATTGAGCAATACTTGCTCAGTTGCTCGACAAACTCTCAATATTCGGCAATTCATCGAGTTGAACAATACTTGCTCAGTCTCTAGTCAGTAATTTATTGACACTTCAGAGAACTACATGTTCAATCCATGAATCGTCGAGCATTCACCACTTATGCTCGATTCAACAAAATTAGACTCACAGTCTAAATCAGTCAACAACTGACCAACTAATACACGTCTGCCTTGCAGACTCCACGATTCGTGAAATCCCAATCACGTCACAAATGGGGGGATATCACTTAGGGTTTTGGTCTAGCGGTCTACGGCACGTGGATTCATCCACAGTGAGAAATGTGCGTAAGTCGTGTAAATGGTGGAAGGAGTTAGCAAAGTAGTGGGAGCACGATCAGTCAAGTCTCCGCACGACATGGAACTGAATTTACCACGATCTCCCACTTTCCCAATCTTTCACTCAAGAAACCGTCACACTTACAGGGATCAGTGGTACATCATTCTTGCAATATAAATAATTCTAAATCGAGGACATCAGGGAGGATCAATCGAATATCATCAATCATTGATTATCATCATTATCCGTCAACAACTCGATATAAACTTATTCACAGAACTCAACTTCAGCAGTTCAGCAATACTGTAGAAACCTTCAACACACCCACAATCCTTGATCATCACTGATCCCACACAATTCTCAGCTTCCCTCCTACAGATCAACCCATCTCCCTCTTTGCGACCGAATTGACTCTGAAACGGCCATTGTCTTGGTTTAGGCCGGAGTCATACAGATTAATTTGGAAGGTATGCGTACCCGTACGCATATTGGCGAACCCAAACTAAGTCCGATTACTTAGGTATGCGTATCCGCTTGCATACTTGAGTAGGTTATGATCTAAAATCGGTTTGTTCATGAACTAATACATATATATAATAAGGAATGCAATCATTTGAGTCATTTGAACTAGTTATGGTTAAGATGAATATGGTTGATATGAAAGTGTTCATACGGCTAACTTCAGTTAACTATTATTGAGCCAACAAAGATGTACACATTTAGGTACTGTTACTCATATCTAAATGAAGTCACTTTTCATTTGTGTGTAACAATCTAAGTTCGATCCAACGGTTGAAAGATATTAGCTTGAGTCTAACTAGGTTTTCATCTAACGGTGAATATTTAATACTTTGTTAACACGATAGCATTGATTGCAAACCCTGATTTGAAGACTATATACGGGAGAACTCTATCAACTGGGAAACCTAATCCCAACAGTACCTCATGTGTGATATTAGTTGCGACTAGAGTCGATTCTCCTTTAACCTTAGGTTTTTCACGAAACCCTGTAGGTTAACGACTTGAAGACTCCATTGGGATTGTGAAGCCAAACCCAACTATTTTCTCTGTAGTTGCGTGTCCAAATCTTGCTGTTTTCTATCGTGATTGAGTACTATTTTCTCTAAGATTTTCTCGAGATTTAATCTCCGATAGGCAAGATAAAAACTAGTCACAGACATCTTCATCTCATCGTTTGTGATTCCACAATATCTTGTTTCGCTACCATACAATTAAGATTATTGTGAGGTGACTGATATTTCTAGGCTATTCTTCGAGAATATAAGTCTGATATATCAATTGGTTCTTGTTCACCTTGATTTATCAAAAGATGGAACAAAACTCATAGGTTTATCCGTGGGAGACAGATTTATCTATTCAATAGACTTTTCTGTATGAGACAGATTGGTTTATCAAGCCTTCGACTTTGGGTCGTAGCAACTCTTAGTTGTGGGTGAGATCAGCTAAGGGAATCAAGTGCGCAGAATCTGGCGTGGTTCTAGAGGCGTAAGGAACGCGACTGTACCTTGATAAGTGTGATATTGGTTACGGCTCAATACAATGTGGTGTTCAAATATGGATTAGGTCCCGGTGTTTTTCTGCATTTGCGGTTTCCTCATTAACAAAACTTCTAGTGTCTGTGTTATTTCTTTTCCGCATTATTTTTGTTTATATAATTGAAATATCAAAGGTTGTCCGTAAGTTCAATCAATTGTGAATCCAACCTTTGGTTGTTGATTAAATTGATTGACACTTGGATATTGGTTTTTGATGCCGTCCAATTTTTTATATATTTAATCGGGCTCGTAAATTCCTATTTGTTTGATTGCGGATTGAAATGAGAAATAGAGATATAACTCTTTGATATACTGTTCTTAAGATTGATTCTGACTGTCTAGTTGATTCTCTTAAAAGTATATTGGAGTTAGTCCATACAAATTGCTAAGCGAAATATTGAGTGTGGTTGTTAGACCCCCGTTTTTTCAATTGGTATCAGAGCAGGCAAACACGTTCAAGACCTTATAAGTCTGTGTTGTAGCGATCTTACTTTCTGGACAGAAGTGATATCTCTATAAAGGTACCGCCAGTCTTCGATGGTTAATTTAATTGAGTATTTTGAATACAAATTCATGTTTCACGTGATTTGATAATGTCCAAAGAAATCCTTCTTTTCTTGTGAAAGTAAGGTCGCTCTTGTTGTTCTTTCGGGAATGACATTTTATTGGGGAGAGTTGCTGATTGAACTTGTGCTTAATTGCCAAATCTTTGTGGGGAGCGCGGCTATGGAATATTGTAGGAGTTTTCTTGTATCTTTATAAACTCCTTGATAAATACACTAGTTTCGACTATGTGAAATCATCGAAACAAAGTTGATATATTCTCTTTTGGTCATGAAGTATCTCTATGGAAGTTTCATCAGGATCCCACTAGTTTTCGTACCTTTGCAAATTTATATTGACAAAAGGGGGAGAATTAATGTGTAGTTCACACTACAAATACATATGGTTTTCATGTGAGATGAAGTATTGACTAAAGAGGAGTGGTACATATCACCATAGTATTGTTGTCAAAGTTGTGATACAACTGGAATTTGATGTTGTGTAATGATACTATGACAATATAACAATGATTGAGAGTTACTGTTTTCTCATTGTTATTGTTATGGGTCTTCAACAACTATGATGCTGAGTTGAACATGTTCATAATCACTGGAGTACTTAGAAGTGACGAAGATTTCGAGCAATGTTGAAGAACCAAGGAAATCAAGCATTTTGATTGAGAGCTACAAAGTTTATTTATTTTGTAATCCATATGTATTGATAGTTTTGTCACTAAAATTGAAAAAGGGGGAGATTGTTAGAGCACTGCTCGGTCGAACTCGCAAGCGTTGCTATCTCAAGCTTGTTTGTCAAGTTTAGTTTCCAAAACTACGAGTCTTGATTTCTAGTCTACTTATAGCTAAGTCTCGGATTAGGATAGAAAGTGTAGTTGAGCATTAGACTTTGCGGCGTTAATTGATAGACACATTTTTGTGTCCGATTTGTTTCGATTCTATATATTGTTAGAGCTCATTTTTGTACTTATTATGGTATTTTATTTATTTGTAGGTATTTTTGGCTAATAAACATTTTTGAAAAAAATTGGCTCGAAAAGTTGTCGGAAAGCACCCGGAGGACATTTGCTATTCGGACTCTCACTTTGGATAAGGGGTAACCTAATTACTAAGGGGCATCCCATTTCCAGGAAGTTGCTAATCGCACCCTTACTCTGGATAAGGGGCAACCATCTTCAACATTAAAAAAAAAAAGGATTTTGGCGGGAAAAAAGTGTAGTTAAAGAGCAGTTTTGGAAATCGTGATTTGGAGGAATTTGGTCGATTAAACCTCTGATTTTCATAGGATAGACTCCTTATGGGTCTAGGAATCTGATATGGGTGTTTAAATCGATTAGATTGGGCTCAATCGACGGATTTTTCTCACAATAAGAAAATATGGAAAGTCACGTGTGTGACCTGTTTTAGGGAATTTTAGAGAGATTAAAACGCTGTAAACCTTCCCAAAGATTTGTATCTATCTAAGGAAGAGTTTAGAATAAAAAGGAAAGCTCGGAAACGCGTAGAAATCCTAAAACAAGAAATTGTCGCAACTTGGACGTGAAGAGAAGGAAAGATATTTTTGAAGATTTGGGAGAGATTTAATCGGTATTTTTGATATAAATAGTGTCTTGGGTCATATAGAAGAGGTGTCGAGAGTTTGGGAACCTAAGGAGAGCCAGAGAAGAAGAAATCAGAGCTTTACCAAACTCTGTTTCTGCTGCTGCTGCTGTGAAGAAGAAGAACGCGAAGAACATTGACGCCGGTAACAGTCGCAGAAAGTGTCGTTGTTTAACAGCTGAAGAACATTAAGCTGTTCAGGGCAGTCTTATTTAGGGTCTTAAAATCAGCGACAAAGCAACAGTTTTTCTGTAACAGTTCCATTGTAACAGCTTTTTGCAACACCAATACACTGTTGCAAACAGTCTGTTTTTATTTTCACTCTTTTAATCATCTTTTGAGCAACAAACACATATTTGAGATCATGATTAATATGAGGAGCTAAACCCCATTGCTGAGGCGATAGAGGAAGCTATTTTTCCAACAAAAAGTGGTATATTCTATTTTATCTTTTTATTTGCAATAATTATATGATTATTTGCCTTGAACTATTATTGAATATGATTTTTATTTGAGTGATTGTGATCTATTTTGATGGAGTATGCTTAGTTTTAAGACTTTTGATGCTTCATACTTGGTATTTACAATTATTACTTTTGAAAATCTACTTGTTGCAATATTTTAGAATCAAATTAAACAAGAAAATTGCATAAATATAAGTATTGGTTTAATCACTTTGAACTTGGAAAATAGTGGAATCTTAGCCTCAGTGTTTCTTTTAGTATTGATATCATCTTTGATTGAGTTTGCTATAATTTTTAGTGAGTTTTCTATTTTAATATTAGATTTAAGTCTAATTAATATCCTTCACAAGTCTGAGAATCGAACCACTTTTACCACTATCTACAAATCACATCAATTTTTGGCGCCGCCGACGCGGACTTGTTTTTAGGGTTTTAGATTTATTTTTTTTATTTTTTTTTTTTTATTTTTGTCTTTTTTATGTTTTTGGGTATTTATCTTGTGTCTACAGGTTCTGGATCATAAAGAAAATTGAGCCAAGGAGTTTGGTGATTTCATAAAGACTTGGAGCTAAAGATTAAAGCAAAAAGAACAGAAAAGAAGACAATTTTATTTTAGACAATTTTAGTTTAGGGTTTGTTTATTTTATTTAAAAAAAAAACTGTATTAGGGTTTATTATTTTTGTAATTTTTCTTTTTTTTTTTGGACTTTGGACTTTGGGACATTTTTTTTTTATTACCCTACGGAAGGGTACTTTAAATATAAACTGTTTGCAGAGAAGGAGGACAATTACGATATTGTCTCTGCACCTTGGGTTCGTACACTAGACATCGGAGTCAGTGGCCCGAGTCGACTACAACCGATTCATCCCCCGTCTGGAACGGGAGGTAAGATTCTAAACACTCGCGAATCCCCTGTCAGCGAGTTACTGGACTCCTTCGTATGCATATATGTTGAGGACTGAATACGGACATTTATTTTTCTAGTAAAGGGCAAGGCCTGGCCATACAAGATAAGGGTTCGGATTTCATCACCGTTCTCTTCTTGCCCGCTTTAGGAACACGTAACCTACGCGAACCTAAGCCTAAAATTTTGACTAGAAGAGACCGATAGGGTAACGAGCTTAACAGGAAAGTCATTCGAAAAATATTGGTTACTCTTTTAAGCATACTTCGAAGTTCTTGACGGTTTCTGTAAGTTGAATGCGTGACTGCGCCGCCTTGTAATACCGGTGAGGCCTTGGGTATCAAAGCTCCACCGAGCTTCCCTCGCCTCTATTCAACTTACGTTAACTCGGATTGATTCCAGAGGGGTTTGCTTAAATTGTAACGAATTCCCGTTCGAAGGATTAGAAGCTGGTCTAGAAACAATCTAAGTGGAGCCATCATGCTTTTTGTTTGCTAGAAATCAATAGGTTTGATTTGGTTGAGTCGGCCTTGATCTGTTTGCTTACCCTTCCAATTTAGAAAATTCTATTGTATGCCTGAACGTAAAAGAGACGCACTAGGTAGATTTGTTAAAGAGAAACCTAGTAGTTCGAAGCGTCTCGATTACCTTAATCTAGAAAGTCCGGCTTTTGAAGAGTCTTTTTTGAACGTTCTTTGACTGAGGAGAGAATCCTGTTGCTCCGATAGCGCCAGAAATGGCAACTTTGAAAGCTTTGTTGAATCCAACTAGGACTACCCGTCCTTCGTTGTATTAATTAGCTGAAACGGAGGCACCCTATGAACTGAAAACCTGGGACCTTACAGATGCTCCCAATCTTTTAGGGAAAGAAAATGAAAACCCTTATTACCATGTTAGGGATTTTGAGGAAATTTGTAGTACTCTAAGAATTAGAGGCTTAGATGATGATGCTTTGAAACTTAGGTTATTCCCATTTTCCCTGAAAGATAAGGCCAAGTCGTGGCTGTATAGTTTGGACTCCGAGTCAATTGAGACATATGAACAACTTACATCTGCCTTTTTCAATAAGTTTTTCCCTAGGCACAAAACATCGTCTATTAGGACGCAAATATGCACATTTTCACAACAAGAGGGAGAATCTTTATATAGGTATTTGGAAAGGTTCAATGATTTATTATCCCAGTGTCCTCATCATGGTTTAGAAAAGGTTAGGCTAGTTCAGATCCTTTATGAGGGTTTAGATTATTCCACAACGACCATGGTTGAGTCTCTATGCACTGGTGGATTTGAAAACCAAACTGTTGATGCGGCGATGGAATTTTTTAATGAAATCGCCGAAAAAACCCAGCAATGGGAAAATAGTAGGGCACCCCAGAAAACAATTCTTTTAAGTAGAGGAAACGTTAATAGGGTAGAAGGAGGCTATGAATCAGATGCCAAAATTGCTGCTATAGCAAAAAGGTTAGAAGCCTTAGAAGTGGGCCAGACTAGTGGTAGAGTGGAGCCTTTTTGGGAAGGCCAGAATATTGAAGAGCAGGCCAATGCTCTTTATAATAACACTAGATTTGATAACCGTCAAAAGATTGACCCATATTCAGAAACCTATAATCCTGGTTGGAGAAACCATCCGAACCTTTCGTGGTCTAAGGGCCAAAGTCAAGGTCAGTTTAGTAATTCTAATGCTCCCCCAGGTTTTGGCTATACTAAGAATCCTTCAGGACTAGCTCAGTTTCAGAATCAGTCAGATAAGAAAATCCTAAGTTTAGAGGAATCTCTCGCCTTGTTAACTCAGCAAACTGCAAAATTCCAGTTATCCGTAGAACAGAGTCTACAAGCTAGTAACAGGATAGGACAAGAAAATAGTCAGGCTATTTCCGAGTTAAAAACCCAGGTTGGTCTGATAAGTGATTCTTTGAGAGAAAAAGGTAAGTTTCCTAGTCAAACACAACCCAACCCTAGAGGAGTTCATGAATTAGGTGCAAAACCATCGAATCAATTGAATGTTGTTAGAACCCTTAGAAGTGGTAGAGTTGTAGACAATAAGGTAACCATGCCCGATAGTGAACATACTGTAGTTCACCCCTCAGGATCTCACCTCTCAGGACCAGTAGCTGAAGAGACTGATAAAGTTTCTGATGATGTGAATTCGGTTCCTGAAAGGTCTGATTTTAGGCCTAGAGCCCCATTTCCTCAGCTATTAGTACCAACAAAGAAGGAATCGAACTTTAATGACATAGTGGAGGTTTTAAGCAAGTTACCATAAACCTTCCCTTATTAGATGCAATTAGGCAAATTCCTGCTTATGCCAAGTTCCTTAAGGATATGTGTACGCGAAAGCGAAAACTTAGCGTCCATAAGAAAGCCTTTTTAGCTAGTCACGTAAGTTCAATCATTCAGAACACCACAACTCCAAAGTACAAAGACCCAGGTTCTCCTACCATTGCTTGCACAATAGGTAACTTCCGGGTAGAAAAAGCTTTACTTGACTTAGGAGACAGTGTGAACTTACTGCCATTCCATGTATACTTACACCTAGGACTTGGTGAAATGAAACCTACTCAGATGACACTGCAGTTAGCTGATAGGTCTGTTAAAATCCCTCGAGGTGTTATCGAGGATGTTATTATTGAGGTCGACAAGTTTATTTATCCAGTGGATTTCGTGGTCCTAGATACTCAACCTGTCTCTGACCCAGAGAACCAAATACCTGTGATTTTAGGTCGCCCATTTTTAGTTACGTCTATTAACTGTCGAAATGGTGTGATGAGTTTATCTTTTGGTAATATGACTATGGAGATGAACATTTTTAACGTCAGTAAGCAACCTCATGAGCTAGATGACACATGTGTTGAGGAGGTGAACATGATAGAAGCCTTAGTTCAGGAGTCATTACCAAACATCTTGTCTGAAGACCCATTAGAAAGTTGTCTATCCCATTTTGGTTTAGATTTTGACGACGATAGCACTATTGAACAGGTGAATGCTCTATCATATTCTACCCCTGTGTTAGACACTGATAGATGGAAAGCTAGGTTCGAACCGTTACCAGTTTCTGAGACTACCCTAATTCCTTCTTTAGAAGAGCCCCCAAAGTTGGACCTTAAACCACTACCCGATACTCTAAAGTATGTGTTTTTAGGCCCATCTGAGACTTTACCTGTGATTGTAGCTTCCAATTTGGATAGTGATCAGGAAAGTAGGCTAGTAAATGTACTTCAAGACAATAAGGAAGCTTTAGGGTGGACTATAGCAGACATTAAGGGTATAAGTCCTACTGTGTGTATGCATCAGATTCATTTAGAGGAAGACTCCAAACCTTCTAGGGAGATGCAACGTCGACTGAACCCTAACATGAAAGAGGTAGTTCGAAAAGAGGTGCTTAAGTTGTTAGATGCGGGTATTATTTACCCAATTTCAGACAGTAAGTGGGTCAGCCCTGTTCAGGTTGTCCCCAAGAAATCAGGTATCACTGTAGTCCAGAATGATAATAATGAATTAATCCCAACCCGAGTGACCACGGGATGGCGTGTGTGTATTGACTATAGGAAATTGAACAAGGTCACAAGGAAGGATCACTTTCCCCTTCCTTTTATCGACCAAATGCTAGAGCGAGTAGCTGGACATAGTCACTATTGCTTATTAGATGGCTACTCTGGTTATAATCAGATCGTTATTGCCCCAGAATACCAAGAGAAAACCACCTTTACATGTCCCTTTGGTACGTTTGCGTATAGACGCATGCCTTTCGGGCCATGTAATGCCCCTGCAACTTTTCAGTGTTGTATGATGAGCATATTTTCTGATATGGTAGAACGGTTCTTAGAGGTTTTTATGGATGATTTTTCAGTGTTTGGTTCATCTTTCGATGAGTGCTTGCATCATTTGACATTAGTGTTGACTAGGTGTAAGGAAAAAAATTTAGTGCTTAATTGGGAAAAATGCCATTTCATGGTTAAATCAGGAATTGTATTAGGTCACATCATCTCTTCAAAGGGTATAGAGGTAGACAAAGACAAAGTTGACCTTATTAAGACTTTACAGGTCCCAAAAACCGTAAAAGATATTAGGTCATTCCTAGGGCATGCAGGTTTTTACCGTCGATTCATTAAGGATTTTAGCTTGATTTTTAGACCTCTTTGCAATTTGCTTGCAAAAGATGTTAAGTTTGTCTTTGATGATGCTTGTTTAGAGGCTTTTGAGAAGCTTAAAACTTTACTCACTACTGCCCCGATAGTCCAGGCACCTAACTGGAACCTACCCTTTGAGATTATGTGTGATTCTTCAGATTATGCTATAGGCGTCGTTTTAGGACAACGAGAAAAAAATTACTTCATGTGATTTATTATGCTAGCAAAACTCTGAATGATGCCCAAATGAACTACACAACTACCGAGAAGGAACTTTTAGCCATCGTGTTTGCCTTGGATAAGTTTAGGTCCTACCTATTAGGTTCTAAGATCATAATCTATACAGATCATGCTGCTTTGAAATACCTTTTATCTAAGAAGGATACCAAACCTAGATTGATTAGATGGATCCTATTGTTACAGGAATTTTCCCCAGACATTAGAGACAAAAAGGGTGCAGAAAATGTAGTAGCAGATCACTTGTCTAGGCTAGTTGTTAGTTCCCCTAGTGATTCCCTTCCTATAAGGGATAGCTTTCCTGATGAACAATTGTTCTCTGTTTCCCAATCACCTTGGTATGCAAATATAGTGAATTATCTTGTTACTGGTCGAACCCCTCAACATTGGGGTAAGCAAGATCGTTCTAGGTTTTTAGCCGAGGTTAAGCATTTCTTTTGGGACGATCCTTATCTGTTTAAGTATTGTCCGGACCAGATTATTAGGAGATGTGTATCTGAGAGTGACCAGTCTAGTATTATCTCCTTTTGTCATGAACATGCATGTGGGGGTCATTTTAGTGCTAAGAAGACTGCTGCTAAGATTTTGCAGTGTGGATTTTACTGGCCTTCGTTGTTTAAAGATTCCCATAGTCATTGTGTTCTTGTGAGCGTTGCCAGAAGTTAGGAACCATTTCCCGTAGAAATATGATGCCTTTGAACCCTATTTTAGTGATTGAGGTCTTTGATGTGGGGCATTGATTTTATGGGTCCATTTCCTATTTCGTTTGGTTATCTTTACATACTTGTCGCTGTAGACTATGTGTCTAAGTGGGTTGAGGCGGTTCCGTGTAGAACGAATGACCACAGGGTCGTAGTCCAGTTTTTGAAAGAGAATATACTTACACGTTTTGGTACGCCGCGAGCTATAATTAGTGATGGAGGTTCACACTTTTGTAATAGACCTTTTTCTTTTAATGAAACAATACGGTATTACCCATAAAGTAGCAACCCCATATCACCCTCAGACTAGTGGTCAGGTAGAGGTTTCCAATAGGGAAATTAAACGTATTCTAGAGAAAACAGTTAATCCAAATAGGAAAGACTGGTCGTCGAGGCTTACTGATGCCTTATGGGCTTACCGTACTGCGTTTAAGACACCCATTGGAATGTCACCTTATCGTTTAGTGTTTGGCAAGGCATGTCACCTGCCTGTTGAGTTAGAGCATCGAGCCTATTGGGCTATTAAGAACTTAAACTTTTCACTTGACAAGGCAGGAGCTCAAAGAAAGCTCCAGCTCAATGAGTTGGACGAGATTCGTAGAGATGCATACGATAGTGCTAAGGAGTATAAGAACAAAATGAAACTTGTGCATGATAGGAATATTTTACGAAAGTCATTTTCTCCAGGTCAAAAAGTTCTTCTGTATGACACTCGTTTGCATCTATTCCCCGGGAAGTTGCGCTCTCGGTGGACCGGTCCTTTTGTGGTCCGTACTGTTTTTCCTCATGGCGCTGTTGAGATTGAGACACCAGATGGTAGTAGTTCTTCGAAGGTTAACGGTCAGCGATTGAAGCCCTTTTTAGAGCCTTTTCCTACAGGTGATGTTGAGGAGGTCCCTCTGGAGGACCCTGTTTACCTTGATTGACCATCGAGGCGATTTTGTATGTTGTATAATATTTTTGTAGGTTTTTGGTTACACTTCACCCAGGTACTATCTTTCCGACTTCTCTCTTTACTATTTCCTCATGTTACTTATATTTTTGGTACTGTTCTTTGATTAGAAACATTGAGGACAATGTTAGATTTAAGTTTGGGGGTGGGGTAGAACTTTTTGTTACCTTTTCGTTGCAAAAATAAACTCCAGAGCCTAGAAATTTATCCCTATTAAGGATGGCACTAACCAATCTAAGTGGATGGAAGCATTTTGGTTGTAGGAGTTGAGGAACCAATCTGACTAGATGGCAACATCTAAAGAGTCTATTCATAAAAGCACTGAGCTCAGGTGTTAGAAATAACATGATAGTTTCACCATATCTTGTTGAGTCCTTTTCACTTCTGTTTTTATTTTGTTTTGTTTTTAAACTATGTTTCTCTAAGTGATTAGGTGGGGCTCACGATTCAAGTTGTTACCAATGCTAGGGTGAATTAGAGTGATTGAGATACAAAAAAAAAATAAAAAAATAAAATAAAGACCAGGCCATCTGACCAACTGGAATAAATTCAATAAAGTCGACCACTGGAACCCTTGTATATGCCAGTTGTGTTGACCTAGAGTTAGGATTATCAATCACTGGTTCCCTTGTATATGCCAGTGTGTTGATATTAGTCAGACTAGTATCTCAGTCCATTAGGATAGGTTCATTTTGGCTGAGGCCTTCAGACAGATATGAGAAACACCGTTCACCTAGTAAACATCAAAACCATCTATGTTTTTCTATATCCATCTTCTTGATCTATCCATGTGATTAGTTTTGACTCCGGATATTGATGTCCATAGTGCGACTATCTGAGTAGAGCTCTGTCACTTCATATGAATTTTAGTATGCTTGAGTGCAAACTCGTGTACAACAATTGGAATTTCGCATCAGGGTACTTCCTCCTGTAGTCAATAAGTATGCCAACCAAGGAGATTCTTTAGTGCCTTCCAAGGTTCTGTGTAGATAGCTAGGGTCTGGAGTATAAAGGTTTTGTGGGTATACCTCTGGTAAGCCCTCCGGAGACAACACTCCGCCACTAGGGACACCTAGGGGTTTAAAGGCTTATTGCATACGCTAAATGCAATCGACGATGCCTGCGACAGTGAGTTAGGATTTTATTTCTATTTTATTTTTGCTCGAGGACTAGCAAATAATAGGTTTGGGGGTATTTGATAGACACATTTTTGTGTCCGATTTGTCTCGATTCTATATATTTAGGGCTCATTTTTGTACTTATTATGGTGTTTTATTTATTTGTAGGTATTTTTGGCTAATAAACATTTTTGGAAAAAATTGGCTCGAAAAGTTGTCGGAAAGCACCCGGAGGACATTTGCTATTCGGACTCTCACTTTGGATAAGGGGTAACCTAATTACTAAGGGGCATCCCATTTCCAGGCAGTTGCTAATCGCACCCCTACTCTGGATAAGGGGCAACCATCTTCAACATTAAAAAAAGGATTTTGGCGGGAAAAAGTGCAGTTAAAGACAGTTTTGGCAATCGTGATTTGGAGGAGTTTGAGGTCGATTAAACCTCTGATTTTCATAGGATAGACTCCTTATGGGTCTAGGAATCTGATATGGGTGTTTAAATCGATTAGATTGGGCTCAATCGACGGATTTTTCTCACAATAAGAAAATATGGAAAGTCACGTGTGTGACCTGTTTTAGGGAATTTTTGAGAGATTAAAACGCTGTAAACCTTCCCAAAGATTTGTATCTATCTAAGGAAGAGTTTAGAATAAAAAGGAAAGCTCAGAAACGCGTAGAAATCCTAAAACAAGAAATTGTCGCAACTTGGTCGTGAAGAGAAGGAAAGAGATTTCGGAAGATTTGGGAGAGATTTAATCAGTATTTTTGATATAAATAGATGTCTTGGGTCATATAGAAGAGGTGTCGACAGTTTGGGAACCTAAGGAGAGCCATAGAAGAAGAAATCAGAGCTTTACCAAACTCTGTTTCTGCTGCTGCTGCTGTTGAAGAAGAAGAACGGCTGAAGAACATTGACCCTCGGTAGAGAGTCGCAGAAAAGTGTCACTGTTTAATAGCTGAAGAACATTAAGTTGTTCAGGGCAGTCTTATTTCAGGGCAGTCTTACATCAGCGACAAAGCAACAGTTTTTCTGTAACAGTTCCATTGTAACAGCTGTTTTGCAACACCAATACACTGTTGCAAACAGTCTGTGTTATTAATTTTCACTCTTTTAATCATCTTTTGAGAAACAAACACATATTTTGATATCATGATTAATATGAGGAGCTAAACCACATTGCTGAGGCGATAGAGGAAGCTATTTTTCCAACAAAAAAGTGGTATATTCTATTTTATCTTTTTATTTGCAATAATTATATGATTATTTGCCTTGAACTATTATTGAATATGATTTTTATTTGAGTGATTGTGATCTATTTTGATGGAGTACGCTTAGTCTTAATACTTTTGATGCTTCATACTTGGTATTTACAATTATTACTTTTGAAAATCTACTTGTTGCAATATTTTAGAATCAAATTAAGCAAGAAAATTGCATAAATATAAGTATTGGTTTAATCACTTTGAACTTGGAAAATAGTGGAATCTTAGCCTCAGTGTTTCTTTTAGTATTGATATCATCTTTGATTGAGTTTGCTATAATTTTTAGTGAATTTTCTACTTTAATATTAGGATTTAAGTCTAATTAATATCCTTCACAAGTATGAGAATCGAACCACTTTTACCACTATCTACAAATCACATCATTCATCGATTGAAGACGAAAAACTACTAAGGGGAACTTGTGGAACTTCATCAAGAAAAGGTATGTGGAGACTTGAACTCATCTATCATTTAAAAAGTTTATCTACTCTATCTCCTATTTGAGACAAAAGTCGTATAGCTATATAGACTTCAATTATGCACATTTGATATTTCGAGCTGAGTTTAACTCGCTTATATATTTCCCGAAATTGTGTTGGTAAGCTTTCGCTTTAACCAAGTTCATCTTATATTCTTGACGAAAGTCAAAATATGATCATGTGAAAATCGCCTTCTAACATCTTATATGATATGTGTGAGACAGTCAGTTGATGCAGACTCAGAATGTTTCATATTGATCATTCGATCACTTGAAAATTGCTTTGAAGCTAATAGTTTGTGTGAGACAACTATTGTCATCTTCCGAGAATGTTTCAATGATTGAAATGGAGTTGAGAACACTTTCATATACTTAACCCATGATTGGATAAAGCATAGTATGCGTACTTGCATATATGTAATCCAAGTCCGGGAACCATAGTATGCATACCCGTATGCATACTGGTTGGTTTAGTGAAAGTCCGGGAATCTTGTAGTATTCCGGTACGCATACTGGCGTGAGGTTCAGGTCTGTGTATTTTCTGCTGAGTTTGGAAGGTATGCTTACCCGTTCACATACTGGAGAACCCAAACTAAGTCCGGCTACTTAGGTATGTGTACCTGTTTGCATACTTGAGTAGGTTATGTTCTAAAATCGGTTTGTTCATGAACTAATACATTTACATAATAAGGAACGGAATCTTTTGCAAACCGTGTCTATAATGTTCATGACTTGATTCGAGTGAATCGAAATAGATTTTACTTCAAATGTGTCTTGTATACTTCTATGAGAATATAAACAATTGAACAACTTTATAACTAGTTTCATTTGAGTCATTTGAACTAGTTATGTTTAAGATGAATATGGTTGATATGAAAGTGTTCATATGGCTAACTTCGGTTAACTATTGTTGAGCCAACAAAGGTGTGCACGTTTAGGTACAATTACTTATATCTAAATAAAGTCACTTTTCATTTGTGTGTAACAAGCTAAGTTCGATCCAATGGTTGAAAGATATTAGTTTTAAGTCTAATCAGGTTTTCATCTAACGGTGAATATTGAATGCTTTGTTACCAAGGTAGCATTGATTGCAAACCCTGGTTTGAAGACTATATAAGGGAGAACTCTAGCAACTGGGAAACCTAATCCCCTCACCTCCTGTGTGATACTAGTTGCGACTAGAGTTTATTCTCCTTTAACCTTAGGTTTTTCACGAAACCCTGTAGGTTAACGACTTAAAGACTTCATTGGGATTGTAAAGCTAGACCCAACTATTTTATTTGTAGTTGCGTGTTCTGATCTTGCTGTTTTCTATCGTGATTTAGTACTATCTTCTCTAAGATTTGGTCGAGATTTAATCTCTGATAGGCAAGATAAAAAGTAGTCACAAACATCTTCGTCTCATAGTTTGTGATTCCACAATATCTTGTTTCGCTACCATACGATTAAGATTATTGTGAGGTGATTGATTTTCTAGACTATTCTTCGGGAATATAAGTATGGTATATCAATTGGTTCCTGTTCACCTTGATTTATCAAAAGACGGAACAAAACTCATAGGTATATCTGTGGGAGGAAGATTTATCTATTCAATAAACTTTTCTGTGTGAGACGGATCGGTTTATCAAGCCTTCGATTTTGGGTCGTAGCAACTCTTAGTTGTGGGTGAGATCAGCTAAGAGAATCAAGTGCGCAGAATCTGTCGTGGTTCTAGAGGGGTAAGGAACGCGACTGTACCTTGATCAGTGTGAGATTGGTTAGGGCTCAACTACATTCCAGTCCGAAGTTAACTTGGAGTAAGCTAGTGTTTGTAGCGGCTAGTGTTTTCTGGATTTGCGGTTTCCTCGTTAACAAAACTTCTGGTGTCCGTGTTATTTATTTTCCGCATTATATTTGTTTATATAATTGAAATATCGCAGGTTATGCGTAAATTCAATAAATTGTGAATCCAACCTTTGGTTGTTGATTAAATTGACTGATACTTGGATATTGGTTTTTGATATCGTCCAAGTTATTTCTTATATTCAATCAGGATCGCAAATTCCTATTTGTTTGATTGCGGATTGATTGAGAAATAAAGATATAACTCTTTGATATACTTTTCTTAAGATTGAGACTGAATGTCTAGTTGATTCTCTTGAAAGTATATTGGAGTTAGTACATTCATATTGCTAAGTGAAATATTGGGTGTTGATGTTATAACCCCGTTTTTTCAGCAGGCATAAGGACATTCATGCCACACCTAATGCATGCAATCAAGGCTACCTAGCATTTCGGGAAAGCCTTTCTTCGCACTTTCAATTAGTAATTGGTCTATGTCATCTTGTGTTGGTTGATGGAAAAAACGTGGACCAAAATGGTTGACTACAGTTTTGCAAATATACCGAGATTTCGTATGTTGTTGTTTTGTTATACGAATGCACTCATCACAGGCATCCGCTGGCATACCATAACTTGAAATTGTTAGGACTGATGTGACCTTTTGTTCAGGTCTATGTCACATATATATTTCGTGCACCAGATTGATGGTTGAATTTAGGTTTTATCCAAAAAAAGTTCTCTGATAGGCCTAATAACCAAGTACTTCTGCATGCGAATTTTCGACTGAAAATCTTCATCGGAATAAACACATCCATTGATAAAATAATCACGCATCATTTGTCGATGTCCTTCATCTCGAAATCTCCACGTATATCTTCTTTCCAATGTTGATCTCGGTTATGGAGCTCGTGATACTTGCCTCGTATATAGTTATATCATGATATTCGTCGTTGTTGCATCTTCGTCTGAATCTTCATCCATTTGATCCAATTGAATCATCTGTTGTTGTTGTTGGAGATCTAAAAATTGAAATGTATGTGTTTCCTCATTCTCCAAATTATGATCCATAGAGAGATTATTTTCTTTTGACTGAATCGACTAAAACAAGGAATATATTGATGAAAGAAATTTGATAGAAAAAACTTGATGAATTTTCTATGAAAACCGCTAGAAGTTGTGTGAGTTTATCGGTGGATGGAAAATGATTTATATCGGTATAATAGGCATATAGCTGTTGGATTTGAAGGTTAAAAATATATCCACTATCATCTGAGAGGGTGATGAACGTCTCATGTTGGACCGATCTCAGGCTCAAAATGGGACGATCGTCCCTGGTGAGGACAGTCGGCTCGATCTTCATCGGTATTTAGTTTTCCCAATGTGAGGAACTTGGTTTGTCTATCCACCTGGACCCTCAAATAAACATATTTCAGTATTTCCACTCGAATTCCCCTTAAATTCAAATTATAACTAGTTATATTGGGATAACAATTCCATTTTAAACTATTATAGAATGTATTAGACACTATGTGTCTGTGTGACTGAATCGTGTGGCAAGTCAATGTGTCAACATTGACTTGACCTATGTAATGTTTTTTCTGTCATGTTATTACCTATTTAAGGATTGTATGAAAGTCTTTGTAATCAACGTTTTTGATAATAAAAGATTTACAGCTTTCTTATGGTATCAATCGGTCAATCCTGAGCCAAAATATAAAATCTCTGCAAACATCTTTTTCCATAATTTTTCAAGCAGAAACACCAAAATCCAACAATCTTTCAAATATATTTTTACGATTCAATATCTTTTTTACACAATTTCCCCTGATTTTCAGTCAGATTCAAATCAAGATCTGTTTCTTGACATATTACTTCAACAAGTTTTTACGGATCAAGTTCATGTCAACTGCAACGAATGTTTATCAAAGAAGAAATAATATGGCTTCAACTTCCGCTGCTCAAATGGGTAATTCTTCTAATTTTACTTTTCCCTTCACCAACATCTCAAATTTTGTTTCAACAAAATTAGGTCCAAATAATTTCTTATTATGGGCTGATCAGATGGAATCTATATTTGTATCAACTGAATTATATGGGTATGTGAATGGTGATATACAAGAACCAGTTAAGCAAATTGACATATATGGAGTTTTAAAGTTGAATCTACAATGGGTTTTATGGAGAAAAATTGATTGTTTTGTCACAAGTTGCATGAAATCAACTTTTACCGACTCTATATCTGGAGATGTTTTGGGACTTTCAACTGCTAATGGGTGGGTAAGGGAGTATGATAATTTTGTTCTTGCTGCTCAGAATAAAGACATTACATTTACTTTTGTAGATATTAAACCTAGATTACTTAATCATGAGAAATGACTTATTGAACAACAACAAGATTCTACTATTGTTTTTGATGCACAGCATCCAACTGCCTTGTATAGTATAAATGGTAATTCTAGTAACAACTTTGTTGGTAATGGTAAAAGCAAATTAAAGAATAATTCTGGTTATAATCAAAGAAGTGGTAATTAATTCTGGTTATAAGAATGAATAAGGGTACAATTCTGGTTCAACAGATGGTAGTCATAGTTTTTATGGTCAAGCTAATGGTGGAAAAAGGGATTTTCCGCAGATAGAATGTCAAATTTGCAGAATGAAAGGACATTATGCCAGTATATGTCATTTTAGATAATATTCCCTTAGTACTGCTTCTACTTTAACAAATGTTGCTGGAAATGTTGGTCAACAACAGGCTTTTACTTCTTTAAGTGAAGATCAAACTTTTGATGGTCCTTTTACTTCTGACACTCCACAATGGCTAGCAGATTCAGGATCAACAACTCATATGACTGGAGATGAGGGTCTTTTGCAATACTTTTAGCTTCAAAGTAAAAGAAAAATTGCAAGTGGGTAATGGTAAGTCTATGAACATTACTTCTGCTGATTTTTCTCTTATACATACACCTAAAACTAGTTTTAGGCTCAACACAGTTCCTTCTATTCCTGACATGAAGCATAATTTAATATCTGTTGCTAGGTTTACAAAAGATAATTCTTGTTATTTTAAACTAGATCCTAATGGCTATGAGATTATGAACTTATACTCAGATGCTTTGCTTGCGCATGGTACAGTGGTTAATAATTTATATCCAATTAAATAAAAAATTCTCATTCCATTACTCCATGTGATTTTTCAACAACTTTGTATGCTCCATCAAAAATTTGGCATGATAGACTAGGTCATCCTTCTAATAAAATTATTCAAAAGTTATATTCCACAAAACAAATTACTCCCACTACACCTCAATCTTCTAGTTAATGTCATCCTTGTCAGTTAGCAAAAAGAAAAAAAATAACCTTTTCAACTTTCATCTTCTCATGTTGATAAACCACTTTCATTAATTCAGTGTGATGTATGGGGACCAACTGTTCCATGTTTAAATGGTTATAGGTGTTACATTCTTTTTGTGGATGACTTTAGTAGATTTCATTGGATTTATTAAATGAAATTGAAGTCTGATGCTACTAAATGTTTTACACATTTCAAAACTCATGCAGAAAATCAATTTTCTACAAAAATTATGGCATTTCAAGTGGATGGTACTGCTGAACTTGTCAAAGGTCCATTTAAAACTTTTCCGGATTCTAGTGTCATTCTTGTCAGAATTTCTTGTCCTCAAACCCCAGAACAGAATGGCCTTGCAGAGAGAAAGCATATGCACAATACTAAAATGGGTAATTCTCTTTTGTTTAAGAGATATTTTGCAAAAGGGTCGTAACTTTATGATCTAATTAGGGTATGGGTCCTAGAACATGCACTTGATGCAATAGGGTCGTAGACTAACGAAGACCGTTAAGTTAATAGTTAGTTGACATTTCTACTGTAACCAAGTTAGCTCCTTTTAGTTTGAAAGAACCTCGTCTTATTCTTCAGCAACTCTACCGTTAACAAAATTAGATGCCATTCATCTAATGATATCTAATCAACCAAAAAATATGATTTCATACAATTAAAAGATGCCCACTTACTATTCTGTAATTTTGAAACAGAAAAATACAAATCGACCAAAAGGGGATTGAAATCGGATGAAGATTTGAGTTAAGCAAACCTTTATTAAGCACAACCCTAATTATCTTAGGAAATCACTTAGGATGTGTTTGATAACAGAGAAAGGAAATAATTTCATGGAAAGTATTTCCATGGAATCAGTTTCCTGGGAGAGACATGGAAGGACTTTCCATGGAATTCCACGGAATTGAGTTTAAAACATACTTTAGTCCACACTTTCTTGACAATTCCATGGAAATAGATTTTTGACCAAACGACAGAAAACACGTTATTTCCATGGAAAGATGGCTAATTTCGTGGAATTAACTCTTATCAAACATAGCCTTAATCATTTTATTTCTTTTCTACGGTGAAGAATGGAATCCTAGATTCCCGTTACGAGTATGTTCTCTTTTTATAAACTTGGTGTAACAATTTGAACGAAGGTTTATACTTGGTTTCTATGATCTACCCCACAATTCCGTCCATTGCGCATGCCAATAGATATTCAATTCAAGCTTTGACTTGGTTTTGTGCTAAATGGGCACTTCATGCTCTCAATGGTAATTTGATGATGCTCTAATAATTGGGTTTCCATAAACAACATACAAAGTTCAAATTTGCTAACTCTAATTTACTTGTACCCTTTTATTTTTTCAAGGATGAGTGAAACTGGGATCCATGCGGTCTCCCTCACCATCGCACAAGAATATTCAGTATACCAAGGATCAAAGTGTTGGATTATTGCAAATTTCTGCAATAATATCTACCAAAAGGTTGATTCAAATGCGAAATGAAATTTATTAACAGTAACATTTTCAACCGCTGAAACTCGTAATCTTGATTCATCTTCTATTTTTATCCATAAAAGTGTAAGAGTGATTTTCTAGAACCCGGTTCTGTTTTTTAACAAGGTTAGGATGGAATGTTATATTTCAGTTTTATAAGGTTATTTTGGTTACGGTGGAGTTGCTGAAGAAGAAGACGGGTTTCTTTAAACTAAACGGAGCTAACTAGGTTAAGATGAAAATGTCAACTAACTATTAACTTAACGGTCTTCGTTAGTCTACGACCTTATTGCATCAAGTGCATGTTTTAGGACCCAGACCGTTATTAGCTCATAAAGTTACGACCCTTTTACAAAATATCTCTTTTTTTTAATGTATCTTGTCCAAAAAAAATGTGGTATGATGCTTTCCTACTACCACATACTTAATCAATAGGACACCAACAAAAATTTTGAATTTTAAATCTCCTTTTGAAATATTTTTTGGTGTTAGTCCAGATTATCCATTTTTAAATTTTTTTGGCACTATATGTTATCCTAATTTTGCTCACTCAAGAGCAAAATAAGCTTTCTCCAAAATATGTGATATGCAGTTTTCTTGGTTACAGTCCTTTACATAAGGGGTACAAATGTTACAATCATATTTTAAATAAATCTTATGTTTCCAAACATGTAGTATTTGATGAAACTCAATTTTATTTTCAGCCTTATGTATCTGAGTCAACTACAGATTCTCTATTACCTATAATTTTTTCTTCATTTGAATCTTCTTCTTCTCCTAGTGGTATTGTCACTAGAGCTCAAAAAGGTTGTTAGAGCACTTCTCGGTCGAATTCGCAAGCGTTGTTATCTCAAGCTTGTTTGTCAAGTTTAGTTTCAAAACTATAAGTCTTGATTTATAGTCTACTTATATCTACGTCTCGAATTAGGATAGAATGTATAGTTGAGCTTTAGAATTCACGGCGTTCATCGATTGAAGACGAAGAACTACTAAGGGGAGCTTGTGGAACTTCATCAACAAAAGTTATGTGGAGACTGGAACTCATCTATCACTCAGAAGTTTATTTCTATTCTATCTCATATTGATACAAAAGTTGTATAACTATACAGACTTTACATTATACACATTTGATATTTCAAGCCGAGTTTAACTCGCTTACATATTTCTCGAAATATGTGTTGGTGAGCTTTCACTTTAGCCAAGTTCATATTTTATTCTTGAAGAAAGTTAAAAGATGATCATGTGAAAATCGCTTGGTAACATCTTACATGATTTGTGTGAGACAGTCATTTGATACAGACTCAGAATGTTTCGTATTGATCATTCGATCACTTGAAAATTGCTTTGAATCCAATAGTTTGTGTGGCACAACTATTCTCGTCTTCCAAGAATGTTTCAATGATTAAAATGGGAGTTTAGAACGATTAACCATTGATTTGATATAGCATAGTATGCGTACTTGTATGCTAACTGTTGCAAGTGTATTCCAAGTCCGGGAATTTAGCATGCATACCATATGTGTACTGATTCAACTGTTGAAGTTCGGGAACTATAGTATGCATACTCTTATACGTACTGATTTAACTGAGTTCGGTCATGAACGACAGTATGCGTACCCGTTGCATACCTGAGTGGGTTAAGTTCTAAAATTGGTTTACTCATGAACAAATACATTTATATAATAAGGAATGCAATCTTTGAAAATCGTGGCTATAATGTTCATGAATCGATTCGAGTGAATCAAAACCGATTTTGCTTCAGTTGTGTCTTGTATACTTCTATGAAAATATAAACAATTGAACAACTCTATAACTAGTTTCGTTTGAGTCATTTGAACTAGTTATGATAAGATTTTTGTTAAAGGGAGAGCAAAATGTGATCCGAGGATTGCAAAAATCGTAGTTGACTCGCTAACTAGAATCGACTCATTATATTTTCCAATATGGTCTAAAATATCCATATTAATCACACAAGCCCTTGGCACATGTTAATTGTCTTCTTTTTTCATGGAAAAACATAAGGGTAAATCCTAACTCTGGATCGATAATGATGTATGATTATTTTTATGCAGTGTGAAGAACTATTTATTGAGGGTTTATAACATTAACATGGTAGGCTTACTTTGGTACAAGTTCTAATCTAAGCAGCAGGACGTCTGATTTCTTACCTGGTTAATGGTTTTTCTTATTTCTTTTAGGTATTGTTAAGTTTGTAGACATGTTAATTGAAAATCAAAATGTTCACTTGGCAGCAGACAACATCTATGATATGTGGTTTTGATTTTAGCATACACGTTGGTTGTTGACATATCAATTGTAAATATTGGTGTTTAGGAATAGCTTTGGTGCAAGCTTCGCTAAGCGTGTTCCTGCCCTTTATGCGAGTGATGATGCTCAGATTTCAAACCCACGATTCCATTACCCATTTTTCTTTTACAAAAAGACATGTGCAAAGTCCGGAATCAAAATTTTATGCGTTAATTAGTATCACGTATAACAACATAGATGATGATCACAATTTCCCTTTCAGTTATTATCCTGTTTGGTTATATCGCATGAGGAGATTTCAAAAAATTTAAGGTAAATTGTCTAGGGTTCATGACATGTTACGTATGAAGAAGACAACAACGAGTTTTAGTTTTTTGAACATGTATGAAAAACATGTGTAACAAAAAAGGATAGTTTGGACAGAATTAAAAATATATAGCGGGTTAAGTCTGATTAACGAGTCAACTACGATTTTCGCTCTCCTCGGATCCATTTTTGCTCTCCCTTTAGCAAAAATCTTGTGATAAAGATGAACAAGGTTGATATGAAAGTGTTCATATGGCTAACTTCAGTTAACTATTGTTGAGCCAACCAAGTGTACACGTTTACGTACGGTTACCCATATCTAAATGAAGGCACATTTCATCTGTGTGTAAAAAGCTAAGTCAATCTAACAGTTGAAATATATTAACTTGACTATAATCAGGTTTTCATCTAACGGTGAATATTGAATGCTTTGTTACCAATAGATAGCATTGATTGCAAACCCTGATTTGAAGACTGTATAAGGGAGAACTCTAGCAACCGGGAAACCTAATCCTCACAACTCCTGTGTGATACTAGTTACGACTAGAGTCGATTCTCCTTTAACCTAGGTTTTTCCTAAAACCATTATAGGTTAACGACTTAAAGATTTCATTAGGATTCTGAAGCCATACCCAACTATTTTCTCTGTAGTTGCGTATTCTGATATTACTTTGTTCTATCGTATTGAGTATTATCTTCTCTAAGGCTCGATATTTAATCTCCGATAAGATAAAAAGTAGTCACAAAGATCTTCGTCTCATTCTTTGTGATTCCACAATATCTTGTTTCGCTACTATACGATTAAGATTATTGTGAGGTGATTGATATTACTAGGTTGTTCTTCGGAAATATAAGTCTGGTATATCAATTGGCTCCTGTTCACCTTGATTTATCAAAAGACGAAACAAAAAACTCGTAGGTATTTCTGTGGGAGATAGATTTATCTATTCAATAGACTTTTCCGTGTGAGACAGATTTGTTTATCAAGTCTTCGACTTTTGGTCGTAGCAACTCTTGGTTGTGGGTGAAATCATCTAAGGGAATCAAGTGTGTAGAGTCCCACTGGGATTCAGAGGCGTAAGGAATGCGACTGTACCTTAATCAGTGTGAGATTGGTTAGGTCTCAAATACATTCCAGTCCGAAGTTAACTTGTATTAGGCTAGAGTCTGTAGTGGCTTAATACAGTGTGGTGTTCAAATCTGGACTAGGTCCCGTGGGTTTTCTGCATTTGCGGTTTCCTCGTTAACAAAATTTCTGGTGTCTGTGTTACTTCTTTTCCGCATTATATTTTCTATATAATTGGAATATCACAGGTTGTGCATAGTTCAATAAATTTGTGAATGCAACCTTTGGTTGTTGATTGAAATTGATTGACGCTTGGATGTTGGTCTTTGGTACAATCCAAGTTATTTCTCTTATTAATCTGGATTACAAATTTCTATTTGTTTAATTGCAGATTGATTTGAGAAATTGAGATATAATTCTTGGATATATTTTCCTTGATTGAGTCTGACTGTCTAGTTGATTCTCTTGGAATTATATTTGAGTTAGTCCATACAGATTGCCGAAACGAAATATTGGGTGTGGTTGTTAGACCCCCGCTTTTTCAATTGGTATCAGAGCAGGCAAACACGTTTAAGACCTCATAAGTCTGTGTTTGTAGCAATCTGACTCTATGGACAGTAAAGTCTCTATAAACGCTTCACCAGAATTAGATCTACTCAACTCCGAATGTCTTCTAAAAACAATCGATGAGGCTGAGTGCTTTGATCTAGAAAAATTCATCAAAAAACTTTGTCGAGAAAAACAGTGATTGATAAGGAAAATTGATGGTCTTCATTGCGAAATTTATATCAAAAACTTTGATCTTCGAGAACGTTCTGAAGTGCTAGTTAATCTCCAGAAGAAGTTGGATGAACAAATCCAATTATAATCTTCTTGCAGACATTGCAATTTATAAGGATTTGAAGTCTGTCAAAGTTACTTCTATGGATATGAATGACTCCTTTAATTGTTGAAAGTCAGGAGATAAGCGAGGTTTAGGTTTTGTGAAATCTGATGCGACTCAGTACCTCTCAGATGAGTTTAAAGATATTGGTTTATGTATGTTTTGTGGTTCTCATAATCATTTTCAACATATATACGTGTATATCTTTCAAGAAAAGTTTAAAGGCTGCTAGTGATCTTCACAAGAAAGTTGAACAACTATTTTCTTTTCTCATAAGGTGTACAAATCTAACAAGAAAACCCAATCGTGTTAGTAGTGTTAGTATGGGAGCTTTTGCTCTAAAATCAATATCACCCTTTCAATGGTTCCTTGATAGTGGATGTATCCGACACATGACTGGTGACCTTTCGTGGTTTGTGAATTCAAGCAATTTTGAAGGAGGTCCAGTAACATTCGGAGATATGAGTTGTTGCTGCATTAGGGGACTTCAAACTGTCTGGTGTTCTTGAAATCCATGATATAGTGTACGTTAAATGTATGACTGCTAATCTTCTAGTAAAATTTGTGACAAAGGATATAAAGTTTTCTTCAATGCGAATGGATGTGACATTGTAGACAAAACTGGAAAAGTAATTTTTCAGGGAACTCGTGGTAAAAATAACTGTTATCTCTTAGATACTCAGTTTAGCAATTATTGCAATTTGACTAAGGTGGAATCCACTCATCTTTGACATGAACGTTTTGGTCACATCAATTATCGCCTTCTAACTAAGATCATTAGCAAAGAACTTGTTAGAGGTGTTCCCAAAATCAATGCCAAAATTGAGGGTGTTTGTGGTGCCTGTCAAAAGAGAAAACAAACGAAAGTTCCACATAAATCATCTTGAGATATTCTTACTAAATCTCTACTTGATTTAATTCATATGGATCTCTTCGGCCCTATTCAACAACCTACTGTTGCAGGGAAAAAGTATGCTTTAGTTATGGTAGATGATTACACCAGATTCACTTGGGTGGCTTTTTTAGCTCGTAAGAATGAAACCCTTTATGAATTCAAGATTATTGTTAATAGAATACAGAATGAACAAGGTCGCAAACTAAAGAAAGTTAAAAGTGACCGTGGAACTGAATTCAAAGACACTAAGGTGTTTGAATTTTGTGACAAACATGGAATTATTCAACAATACTCACCACCCATTACTCCACAAGCAAATGGAGTTGCAGAAAGGAAGAATAAAAACATTCATGAAATGTCAAGGGTAATGCTCCATAGAAAAAACTTACCGTTGAAGTTTTGGGGAGAAGTTGTTTTCACAGCATGCTATTTGATCAACAGTGTCTACCTACGTCAAAAACCCTAAATACTCCTTATGAGTTGTGGTACGGTAAGAAAACCAACCTACACTATCTCAGAGTGTTTGGAAGTAAGTGCTACATTATAAAAGACTGAGAACAGAAAGGGAAATTTGATTCTAATAGCGACGAAGGTATCTTTCTTGGCTATGCTTCTGATAGTCGTGGTTTTCGAGTTTTTAATCTCAGAACCCAGGTTATGATGGAATATGCAAACGTCATCATCGTTTATCTGAGCAATTTTCGCCATGATAGCTCTCCTGCTGAATTGCCTCCAACTGAGACATTTGA
Organism: Papaver somniferum; assembly: GCF_003573695.1. Lineage (NCBI taxonomy): Eukaryota > Viridiplantae > Streptophyta > Magnoliopsida > Ranunculales > Papaveraceae > Papaver > Papaver somniferum. The sequence goes on from NC_039368.1 coordinate 101,332,672, forward strand.
GAAAGTCAAGGAAATTCCAGAATCAGTAGAAGTTGTTCCAACAGTTGTTGATCCTGACATTTCTAGTGACGAGGAGAAAAGCCCTAACTAGACTATTCCTGTTGAACAAGAACGTGCTCCTCCTCGACACCTCTGGGTTCAAAAGAATCATGATATTAACAATATTATTGGAGGGAAGGATTTTATAGCTAAGACAGAGGACAACTTCAAAATATTTGCAATTTTGGTTGTTATCTATCGCAAGTAGAACTGAAAAATATTGATGAAGCTCTTAGTGACCCCTTTTGGAGAGTTAAATCAATTTCAAAGACAAGATGTATGGGAGCTTGTACTTTGTACCTCCAATATCAATATTGTTGGTACCAAACGGAAATTCAAGAACAAGTCTGATGAATTTGGCACCATTGTCAGAAACAAATCCAGACTTGTCGTTCAGGGATGTTCATACATTGAAGGTATCGACTTTGGCGAAACCTTTTCTCTTGTGGCACGCCTTGAGTCCTTTCGTTTTTTATTAGCTCATGCTTGTTTTCTTAAGGTTAAGCTGTTTTAAATGGACATAAAATCCACGTTCCTAAACGGAAATTTAAAGGAAGAGTTCTCTGTCGCTCAACCTAAGGGATTTGAAAATCCCGAATTCCCAGATCATGTTCTTAAGCTGAAAAAGGCATTATATGGGTTAAAAGAAGCACATCGTGTCTGGTTCGAAAAACTAACTACTTCTCTTCTTAAAAAAGGTTTTTCGAGAGGTGGAGCCGATAAAACATTGTTTACCAAATGGAGTGGGAAATATGATGTCATTTCTCAAGTTTATGCAGATGATATCATCTATGGATAAACATCTGAGAAACTTGCAAAATATTTTCAAGTCTCTCTTGGTAAGGAGTTTGAAATGAGCAATGTTAGTGAATTAAAATTCATTTTAGGATTACAGATTCAACAACATAAGGATGGAATTTACTTATTACAAGAAAAATATGCTAAGGATCTTGTGACAAGGTGCGGTCTTGATAAGTCAACTTCAAAACTGACTCTTATGCCCACCACTGGTAAACTTAATTTAGATGAGAAAGGAGTAAGTGTGGATCAAAAACTTTATCGATCTATCATTGGAAGCCTTTTATATCTCACAGCTATTAGACCTGATATCGCGTTTAGTGTTGGTTGTTATGCTAGATTTCAGGCTAATCCAAAGGAGTCTCATCTTGCAGCTGCAAAAAGGATCATGCGATACATTCAACATACTATCGGGTATGGTCTTTCTTATACTTTTGATACTAACACTGATCTTACAGCCTATTCAGATGTTGATTGGGTAAGATATGTGGAAGACAGAAAGAGTATATCTAGAGGTTTCTAGTATGTAGGATTGAATCTTGTGGCTTGGCATATCAAGAAACAAAATTCACAATCTCTCTCAACATGTGAAGCAGAATACATTGCTGCAAGATCATGTTATACTCAATTTCTATGGATGAAACAAATGCTTGCTAATTATGGAGTTGACACTGGAATAATGAAAATATTTTGGGATAACTCTAGCGCAATTCACATCACTGATAATCATGTTGAGCACTCAAGAACTAAGAACATCGAAATCAGGTATCATTTTATTAGAGCTCTCTATGAAAATGGTATCATTAGCATGGAATTTTTGCCTTCTGAACAACAATTGGCTGATATTATAACCAAACCTCTAAATACTGCTACATTTCAACACTTACGGCAATCTATTGGTGTTGTTTTTGTTCATTAGCCTTCTCGCTGATGTATTTCCCCTGGATCTATCAATATCTTTTGGGAAATAAATGCGTGAAGTTTCAGTGAATCGTTGTTTCAATTCCTAATTTGTTTCTAGTAGTAGTACTTTGTTTTTGTTTAGTATCAAAATGTCCAAAGAAATACTTCTTTTCTTGCAAAAGTAAGGTCGCTCTTGTTTTTCTTTCGGGAATGACATATTATGGGGGAAAGTTCTTAATTGAACTTGTGCTTAATCGCCAAATCTTTGTGGGGAGTGCGACTGTGGAATATTGTAGGAGTTTTCTTGTATCTTTATAAATTCCTTGATGAATACATTAGGTTTTGACAATGTGAAATCATCTAAAAAAAAGTTGATATGTTCTCTTTTAGTCATGAAGTATCTCTGTGACAATTTCATTATGATCCCCTTAGTTTTCGTACCTTTGCCAATTTCTATTGATAAAAAGGGGGAGAATTATTGTGTATTCACACTACAAATACATATGGTTTACAGACCATTATATAAGGGGGAGTGGTTTTCATTATGAGATGAAGTATTGACTAAGGGGGAGTGATACATATCACCATAGTATTATTGTCAAAGTTGTGATACAATTGAACTTTGATGTCGTGTAATAATATTATGACATTGTATAACAATACAAAAACATCTTGTTTTTATATATTGTTATGGCTATGGATCTTCAACAAGTATGATGCTGAGTTAAACACGTTCAGAATCACTGGAGTACTTGGAAGTGACAAAGATTTCGAGTAATGTTGAAGAACCAAGGAAATCAAGCATTTAGATGAGAACCTACAAAAGTTTATTAATTTTTAATCCATATGTATTGATAGTTTTTTTACTAAAATTGACAAAGGGGGAGATTGTTAGAGCACTGCTCGGTCGAACTCGCAACAGTTGCTATCTCAAGCTTGTTTGTCAAGTTTATTTGTTAAAACTATAAGTCTTGATTTCTAGTCTACTTATAGCTATGTCTCGGATTAGGATAAAATATGTAGTTGAGATTTATACTTCACGACATTCATCGATTAAAGACGAAGAACTACTAAGAGGAGCTTGCCAACAAATAGGTATGTGGATACTTGAATCATCTATCACTCAGAAGTCTATTTCAATTATATCTCCTATTGAGACAAAAGTCGTATAGCTATATAGACTTTACATTATACACATTTGATATTTCGAGCGGAGTTTAACTCGCTTACATATTTCTCGAAATATGTGTTGGTAAGATTTCGCTTTAGCCAAGTTCATCTTTTATTCTTGACCAAAGTCAAAAGATGTGATAAGTGCTTAATTCTTACATATTTACTACTCAAATTTACATTTATTTAGTTCTTTATTTTACATATTTGATGGTTTTATTTATTTTTGCAGTTTTTAGAAAATAAAGCTCTATGGACTAAAATGCGGAATTCGGCTGGAGAAAGGAAGTGATTTAATGGGTTAAGCCCAAAAGGAAACATGAAGAATTATTGGGCCAATTATTTGGATATAATTATTTGGGTATGGGCGTGTGTAGACCACGTGCAAGATATTATGATAAAGGATATTTGAAGATATGAAGAAAATATTTCTTTATGATGTGGAATAATGGAGTATATGAAGATTTGGGAAAGAATATTATTTTTTTTATTGTTGGAAATAATAATTAAGATATTGATTGCAGTATTTGACACATGGCACATTTTGATTGGACGATTTTTATATTATTTGATAAGTGGCATAATTTCATTGGATGACGATGTGGTAGTGGATATGAAAAACGAAAATGGTGTCCTTTGAAAACTATAAATACTGGTTGAAGCAGATGGAAAAACGGAGGTTCGAAGTCCGTAGTCCAGAGAAAAAATAATAGAGTTTTCATTTTTCTTTTCTTATTATTTTTTTTGTAATGGAGTAATCTCTCCACTAGGGTTACTAATGAATCCCTATTATGTGTTAGAAATTTCAACTCATTCTTAATAATACTTCTTCTTGGTCCTATATTCTCGAGCGACAACGATAATAGTTTTATTCATATGTACTTGTGCTCTTGCTTTTTTTGTAATCATTTTTTAATTAGAGACCAGCACCTAAATGGGTAGAATTATTAGGATTTTGAGAATTTTATTGATTATAAAGTTTTATCATCCGAGACGTACCCGTATCCTAAATCGTCTTGTGCTAATGAGAAAAGTATTATAGAGAAATGTTGAATGATTTACACATAATAGTGGTGGAATGTTGGAACCCTAAGTTTTTCTTTCATTGTTTTCTACTTTTATTATCTTCTATTATTCTGCTTATCATTTTATTTAGTTAGAAATTGAAAGTAACAGTTTTAGTCCATGTGGAACGAACCCGCATTTGTATACTATCCAATCGATAGCCGTGCACTTGCAGTATAATAAAATATCCCATAAAGTTTTTGGCGCCGCTGCCGGGGACTAAAAAAAGGTTGTTATTTTTAATTTATATTAAATTTGTAAATAATTAGGATAGTTTAGATTATTTTTATTTTTCTTCTTTTATTTAATATTAGTATTATTTTCTAGATTTTCCTGGGTATCTTTATATTTTTGGTATGCATGATAATTAGAGATTTAAAGTTAAAATAAAATTTGCGCATCAAACAGGTAAGTATCCAAGTTTTATTTTTTTATTTATTTTAGGAAATATTCTGATTATTTAGATATTTTTTTTATTTGTACATAATTAGTTTAGAATTTTTATTTTCTTTTTTTTTGTAAATATTTTTGTTTTCTTTATTAAAAAAAACACGTTGGACACACCAATTGCATCGTCATACAAGCGATTTTTGGAAAACCCGTGGAAAAGTACGCTGAACCCGTGCCTTTGGCCTTATGGGAGTTACTAGTCGAAATTCCACAAACCTTAGCCCAGTACCGTTGACCAGTCTTTGACTATAGGTATATTCTGCTTAAGGTAACATGAGCCTACCAATTTTAGTCGACCTTGCATTTTCACGTGCAACCAAAATAAAATAAAATGTCTAGTTGGTATTATAAAGATCAATATAATGATTATCCGACTGAGTATCTTAATGGACAATATCCGTGCTTGGACCATAGTGTGGATAGTACTTGGGACCACTACCAATCTTCTGAAGGTTATGGTTCTTACCATGGTGATCCCAATTACTATTCGCACGCCCACCAGTCATATGAACGGGTAAGTGAGCAATATTATGATGACCAAAATGTAAGTTCTCCGTCTTTGGAGGATTTGATGAAACAGTTGCACCAAAATAATTCGTATGATCCTAGTATTACTTTAGAAAATTCACTCAAGAAGTTGACTGAAGATTCAAATAAGAGAGACATACTAATGGAACAATTTTATGAAGAGTCACTCAGGCATGACTTAGATACAAAGAAAAGGATTGCAGCTTTAAGTATTGCTCTAAATGAACTTAATTGCCAATTAGATAAGGTTCAACCATCTTCATATTGTGATGATGATGAGGACAGTGTCGATGAAGAGTTTGAAATATGTAGTCATAATAATGAGGAAATTGTTACACCAATTGAGCCTTACGATGATCATGTTGTTTCTAGTTCAAATCCTAATAATATTGTTGATTATTCACCTATTCAAAAGGAAGAGGATTTGACTAGAGACACCATAGTTTTAGATGGTGTAGTATATCAATGTGATTATGAAGCCGATGATAGTTTAGATGAAAGAGTTTATCCTGAGAGTAGCATTTTAGAGTCTAGCGATTCAGAAACAATAGTCTCTTCTGAGGATTATAGAAATGTGGAACCACATGATTACAACCTAGAATACATAAAAGACCATTTTCCTAAATCCGATAATTTAGTAACTAAGGAAATTGTGACTAGTTTATCTAAGGATATCGACAACTCTAGGTTTGGAGGTGAATATCATTCTCCCCGTGGTTTACCTTTGACTCTTATAAAGGTACCTAATTTCAGACTTGACGTATGTGCCTCGACCATCTTAAGAGACTATCTTCATGCACGTTTTCCTGAACCTAGTTATGTCCAGAAAGAAACCCAGTTGATAGAAACCCATCCTCTGGTTGATGTGGTTAATCCGGTCCATGTTACCATAATTGACTTTGTTGTCCCATCAAGATTTTATTTACCAAATGTGGGACTATCTCAATTTGAAATGTGTCATTATATAGTTTTTAGAACTAAACCTAATTATTTTAGGAAATTAGAATCGTCGACACATTTTCTTAAAAATGGCCACCACTTTCATTGTGGTCAATTGTGTGAGTCAAATCTAATTGACTTAGAGGATCCTCAATTATTCAGGTTATTATTATGTGCTTCCAAGTTTTTAGTTGAGTTTTTCCAGACTTTTAAACCTGAACCTTTGGATATTAGCTATGAGGAAATCCATCCCATGAAAATATTTTATCTAGAACCTTTTATAGAGCCTGAACCTGAACCACAACTAGATATGGTTGTCTTAAATATAAAACCTAACGAGGATGTGTTTGGTTGGTTCACTTTCTTGGTCTGCTGCAGTTTTCTTTTATTTGTTTTAAAATTATTTGATTCAGATGACTCACAGTTGTTCCGGCTACTATTTTATGATTTTATGTGGTGACTAATTCTTATGATGTCTGACTGAAGACTTTAAACTTAGCGCTTAATGGGAGACAACCTATCTTTGTGATACATGGTCCTGGTAACATCTTTCCCTATCTCTCTTCTTTTGATCAACATTTCTCTTTGTTCATGCATTCATATTTATATCTGAAACATCAAGGACTATGTTCAATTTAGGTTTGGGGGCAAGGGAGAAAATTTTAGTTGTACCAAGAATCTCCAACATTTAGAGTCACATAATATTCAGTTAGCTAAGTTTACATACTATTTCTCAACGAAAAGATGGAAATTCGAATTGCTAGGGATAACATTCTAGTGAGACATTAGAGAAAAAGACATTGAGATCATTGACAATCAGGAGAGAACATGTACCTTTTAGAGGGTAATCGTGATGGACCTAACCATCCATGATGGAAAGACAATTCGGTCAAAAGGAAATGCCAGAAAGACAAAGAAACCTCACAATGTAGTCATAGTTACTGGATTACGACTCTCTCTTAGTAGAAACTGATCATCATCAACAAGCGGAGCGACATCAAAATCTATGAAGGAAGTTGAAGACGTTTAAGGTTTATAAGCAACAATATAAAGAAAAGCAAAATTCAAAATCAAAGTTGAAGACTTAGAGCAAAGAAAATCAAACGATGTAATTAAGTTGTTGAAGTTCATGATACCAAGATATTACAAGTTGCGAAGATCCAAGTGCTAAAGTCCCTGTCTCATGGCCATGTAAATATTAGTCTTGTTATTATCGTGTTTCATCAAAAAAAAAAATGAAAAAAAAATGTACATTTAATTTTGTTGTTAGTTTTGTTCAATGAGGCCATATAGAATTGGAAATCTATAAGGAAGTTTCAAACAAGAAATCGAAGAAAAAAGTTAATTGTCAAGGTTCTACGAAGTCCAAGAGTTTATCATCAACAATTGAAGCCGAAGAAGACGTTATTTCTACTGAGCACTATGAGACAGTCAAAAGAGAGATGCATATTGGCTGCTTTGTCAGTCCGCTTTCCATCTGGCACAAGATCTTTCTAACACTGGTTCAACTCATCACACGTAATTTGTCCAGCTGTGTAGCAGATAACCCTTTCATCTTTATATCTCTCCTAATCTTATCCAGCTGTAAAGCGGATGCATCTCATAATTTTTATCTAGCTATAACGAATATCTCTTTATCTAGCAGTATAGCGGATGTGTCTCCACTTTTCTTTATTCAGCTGTAGAGCGGATACTTTTGATTTCTCTTGCATTCTAGTTACTTGGCGATAGGTTGAGAAACGTTATGTCCTCATAGATATTTGGATACTTGTTGAAGTAAAGGTTTTGTGGGTACACCTCTGGTAAATCCTCCCGAGACTATAACTCGGCCACTAGGGCCACCTAGGGGTTTAAAGGCTTTTTGCACACGCTAAGTGCAATCGCGATGCCTGCGACAGTGAGTTAGGATTCTTTTTTTTTTTTTAGTTTTGCTCGAGGACTGGCAAAATGTAGGTTTGGGGTGTGATAAGTGCTTAATTCTTACATATTTACTACTCAAATTTACATTTATTTAGTTCTTTATTTTGTACATATTTGATGGTTTTATTTATTTTTGCAGTTTTTAGAAAATAAAGCTCTATGGACTAAAATGCGGAATCCGGCTGGAGAAAGGAAGTGATTTAATGGGTTAAGCCCAAAAGGAAACATGAATAATTGGGCCAATTATTTGGATATGGGCGTGTGTAGAAATGTGCCACGACGTGTGTAAACCATGTGCAAGATATTATGATAAAGGATATTTGAAGATATGAAGAAAATATTTCTTTATGATGTGGAATAATGGAGTAAATGAAGATTTGGGAAAGAATACTATTTTTTATAGTTGGAAATAATAATTAAGATATTGATTGCAGTATTTGACACATGGCGTATTTTGATTGAAGGATTTTTATATTATTTGATAAGTGGCATGATTTCATTGGATGATGATGTGGTAGTGGATATGAAAAAGGAAAAATGGTGTCCTTTGAAAACTATAAATACTGGTTGAAGCAGATGGAAAAACGGAGGTTCAAAGTCCGTAGTCCAGAGAAAAAATAATAGAGTTTTCATTTTTCTTTTCTTATTATTTTCTTTTGTAATGGAGTAATCTCTCCAATAGGGTTACTAATGAAGCCCTATTATGTGTTGGAGATTTCAACTCATTTTTAATAATACTTCTTCTTGGTCCTATATTCTCGAGCGATAACGATAATAGTTTTATTCATATGTCTTTGTGCTCTTGCTTTCTTTATAATCATTTTATAATTAGAGACCAGCACCCAAATGGGTAGAATTATTAGTATTTTGAGAATTTTATTGATTGTAAAATTTTATCAACCGAGATGTACCCATGTCCTAAATCGTCTTGTGCTAATGAGAAAAGTATTATAGAGAAATGTTAAATGATTTACGCATAAAAGTGGTGGAATGTTGGAACCCTGGGTTTTTCTTTCATTGTTTTCTACTTTTATTATCTTCTATTATTCTGCTTATCATTTTATTTAGTTAGAAATTGAAAGTAACAGTTTTAGTCCCCGTGGAATGAACCCGCATTTGTATACTATCCAATCGATATCCGTGCACTTTCGGTATAATATAAAACCCCATCAAGATGATCATGTGAAAATCGACTGGTAACATCTTACATGATTTTATGAGACAGCCATTTGATGTAGACTCGGAATGTTTCGTATTGATCATTCGATCACTTGAAAATTTCTTCGAAGCTAATAGTTTATGTGAGACAGCAATTCTCGTCTTCTAAGAATGTTTCAATGATTGAAATGGGAGTTTAGAAATATTAACTATTGATTGGATATAGCACAATATGCGTACTTGTATGCTAACTGTTACAAGTGTATTCCAAGTCCAGGAATTTAGCATGCACACTCGTGTGCGTACTGATTCAACTGTTGAAGTCCGGGAACTATAATATGCATAACTAAAAAGACGAGGGTACCCAAATATACCTCAATCTAAAACTTTTCCACCTATAAGTCCTTTCTCCGAAAGTGATTGTCTATGGACTGAGTCGAGACAATACAACTAATCGGTTCACACTTCGTGTGATCGTCTATAGATACAAGATCGAGACAATACGACAACAAGATAACTTGCGTGATTTACTATGTATATAAGATCGAGACAATACAAAAACGAAGTATGATTACTAGATAATAGGTTCAGACTCAACCAAACACAATAGGATTGCTATCAAGTAATTATGAATTAACGTTCGTGTATTTTAATTTTAATTAAAATAAAAACGATTATAATTGCGGAAATAGAAAAGTAAAAGACACATCAATATTTTGTTAACGAGGAAACCGCAAATGCAGAAAAACCCCGGGACCTTGTCCAGAATTGAATACTCTTAGAATTAAGACGCTATACAAAATCTAAACCAACTTTGTATAGTTGAGACCAAGCAAATAAACCTATAGTTCACCTAGTTCCCTCAGTATCCATACTCCTCCAACTTGTAATAAGTCACACACTTGGAAAAATTCCTTTGGTTCGTATTCCAAACAGTAAATGAACAACAAATCTTTTCGATAAAAACTCTTTTCAAACAACGTGATATGAGTTTGACAAAGGCTCTTCCGTTCATCCCAATAAACTCCTTTGTTAGGTTCTTAGATCTATCTATTCAAAAACTACCAAAATAATTGTTTAGACTATGCAATCAATGCTCTTAATCACAAAGAAATGTATTGATGCCGATCTACTCAACTAATCAATCAAGATTATCACAAAGATAAACCGATTATAGTTGGATCCCCAGCCGATCAAGTTTTGTGCACACCAAATCTTCTTTGTCTTCAAATCTTCTTAGATCTTCAATAAACACCTGCACACAAACAACTTGAATCTATTATGATCAATCACACACAGAACGGAGTCTGTTAACGATGGATTATCACAAGACGTCTTTAGATATACAAAAAGTTCTAAAGATCCCCGTAAATACTTCGATCTAGTTTGAGTGAACCTTATATCAGAAGAGAAGATTCTCAAGCATAAACAAACTAGGTGCAATCAAAGTTCAACAACCATTAGTCAATCAAATCAATCGAAAACTAATAATAAACTGCAATTATCTAGTTTCCCACCAACGGTACTCGTAGAGCTTCCCAATCCCAAAGAAGTCTTTTAAACGAGTGGTCGTAAGAGATTTCACCTAATTAGGGTACTTTCCTCACCGAATAGACGGCTCCACCAGTAACAACACAACTAGGTAGTTTTGTTGGCTCTGAGGATTAGTTTGCTTGAAATGCAAACTTCAATATTTATAGACCAAGGAAGTTTGGACGCCAAGGAATTTCCAAAACCGAATATTCTAAAAGATATGCAATAAAGCCAAAAACGGTATTCATAATTCCTGGAAATGCACTGTCCAAATATTGACTTAAATCTCAGTAGAAAATCTCCAATTAGTAAATGCACATTACCAATTTTTATTTTCTAAAGATATGCATTTAATTGCTGTAAATTAAAAGCATATAAAAACTAAAAACCTTAATTAAAAGATTCTCAATTTAGTTCGATCGGGGATTCTCCTTCAGTTATTAAGGAATATCTTTGAATAATAAAAGATAAGAATTATTGCATATGTTCAAAGTATGTCGACATCTTTTCTTTGTAAATCCTTTTTCATATTTACAATCTTGGAACCGATTTGTTACACTTCCAAACGAGTTTAGAATTGATTCATCTGACTTCCAAGAACTATGGATTGATTATCTTATCAAATCACCATTAATGGGTTTCACGGTTCTACCAAAACAAAGCTTCGGTTCTACCTCCATGTGGGTACTACGATCGGTCACACTAGCTTTCCAAAAATTGGTTGACTAGGTATTAGGATCGGTTACCACATAATTATGGTATTTTAGTTGTGAGTGGTTGCACAAGTCATAGGATCGGTTACCAATTACTAAGACTTGTTGCACCTCTTACAAGGATCGATTCCACATAATTGTGATCGGTTGCACCTATTACTAGGATCGGTTCCCCAATGTCTAGAGTTGGGCATACCAATTACAATATATCGATCATACCATCTCAGGTGACTACTTAAGATCGGTTTCACTAAAAAAGTCATACCAATACAAAAGTCAGGCATTGTGAATAGTTTTACCAAGATACAAAATCAAGTTATGAGCGGTTATACAAAATACACATACTGGTAATCCAAAGATTTGCAATGAATAACAATACCAATAAACGTAGAGACTTCCCTTTCGGTTCACAAAACAAGTTTATGAATTGTACTTCCTTTAAACAAATGTAAAACATTGTTTCCTAGGACGAAATCTTTACCCATACCCATACATAATCAAAATAGTATTCATATGATTATGTCGATGTCTTATATACGAAGTTCAAAAGATAGACGTTATACTTCGTATTGTAATTCCTTAATACTATGTCTAACTAGAGTATAATCATTCACAGCTTCACAGTTATGTTTTCAATATAAACGACTTGAAAGATACTTAGGAATGAAACAGTTCAAGTCAAATATTACTAACCTCAAGAGGAAGGATGATGTCGTCGTTGTAGCTCTTTACTTCTTCACATTCTTCAAGTCTTCACGTAATACTTGTAAGTCTCATATCCTAGTAACTTTCTAGATAACCTATACGAAGTTGACTCTAGTAAATAATCAAGCGACTTTTTAAATGAGTTTTGGTTCACTAAAATATGACAACCAAACTTGACATACCAACGCTCGGTGGGTTCAACCGAGCTATGCTCTAAAAATAACCGTATGCGTACTGATTCAACTGAGTTCGGTCATGAATGATAGTATGCGTACCCGTTTGCATACTGGCGAACAAGACCAAGTCTGGAAACTTAGGTATGCATACCCGTTTGCATACATGAGTGGGTTAAGTTCTAAAATAGGTTTACTCATGAAAAATACATTTATATAATAAGAAATGCAATCTTTACAAACCGTGGCTTATAATGTTCATGAATCGATTCGAGTGAATCAAAACCGAGCTTCAATTGTGTCTTATATACTTCTATGAGAATATAAACAATTGAACAACTCTATAACTAGTTTCATTTGAGTCATTTGAACTAGTTGTGATAAATATGAACAAGTTTGATATTAAATTGTTCATATGTCTAACTTCGGTTAACTATTGTTGAGCCAACCAAGTGTACACGTTTAGGTACGGTTACCCATATCCAAATGAAGGCACATTTCATTTGCATGTGACAAGCTAAGTCAATCTAACGGTTGAAAGCTATTAGCTTGACTCTAATCAGGTTTTTACCTAACAGTGAATATTGAATGCTTTGTTACCAAGGTAGCATTGATCGCAAACCCTGATTTGAAGACTATATAAGGGAGAACTCTAGAAACTGGGAAACCTAATCCCCACACCTCATGTGTGATACTAGTTGCGACTAGATTCGATTCTCCTTTAACCTAGGTTTTTCCTAAAACCATTATAGGTCAATGACTTAAAGACTTCATTGGGATTCTGAAGCCAGACCCAACTATTTTCTCTGTAGTTGCGCGTTCTGATCTTACTTTTTTTATCGTATTGAGTACTGTCTTCTCTAAGATTTGCTCGAGATTTAATCTCCGATAGGTAGATAAAAATAAGTTACAAAGCTCTTCGTCTCATTCTTTGTGATTCCACAATATCTTGTTTCACTACCATACGATTAAGACTATTGTGAGATGATTGATATTACTAGATTGTTCTTCGTGAATATAAGTCCGGTGTATCAACTGGTTCATGTTCACCTTGATTTATCAAAATACGGGACAAAAAACTTGTAGGTATTTGTGTGGGAGACATATTTATTTATTCAATAGTAGGCTAGAATCTGTAGCTTAATCAGTGTGAGATTGGTTAGGGCTCAACTACATTCCAGTCCGAAGTTAACTTGTAGTAGGCTAGAATCTGTAGCGGCTTAATACAAAGTGGTTGTAATATCCGTCTCAATTCCAAGGGTATTTCGTCTTTTCTTAAAAGGGTGTTTTTTATAATTTGCTTAAAACGGTATTTTGGTAATTTACCATTTTAATTTCGATTTTTTTGGCAAACCTTATAGACTTATGAGAATATTTTGACCATGTTTTAACTCCTGTTGTGTGGGTAGTATTTTCAATCTCTTCTTTCACCCATTCTAAAAAGCCTACAGAAAACTCATCATCTTCTTCCTCCTTTGCTCAGATCTAGTCTCGAAAAGACTAAGATCTGAGCAAAGATTGTTTGTTTTAGGAGCTATTTAGTTATTTTGAATAAATTTCTTCGCTATTAGAGCGATTTTTTTTCTTCGCTATTAGGGCGATTATTCTCTTCGCTATTAGGGCGATTTTATCTGCACTTTTGATAGTGTTTCATTCTATAGATTTGTTCGTGATTTGGTTTGTTGGATACAAGTACATCAGCGAATTGACGGAGGCAAGATCAAATTATTCTTCAACAGAATAATAAATCTAGGGTTTTTGGGCTTCTCGCTACGCATGAGTTTTTGGGTAAATCACTCCTCTCTCATATGAGTATCTCTTTTCAAGAAGAAAATCAATCAAAATGGTCGAACTATGATTTCGAATACCATTCCTTCTTCAATCTCTACATACAAGATTTGGGTGCTACCGTTGTGGATCGCTCTTTCTCTTCGCGATTTATTTTCGTTTAGCATCTATCACTGTAGTTGTTTCATGCTTATGTTTTACTTGTTTTCTTCTTAAAAACCATCATACAAACGTTTCTTGTTTGGAATGAAATACTAATGGTTTGATTATAAAAAAAATGATCATTAGCATTTGATTAATCCTTTTGAGTAATATTTTGACCATTAGAATTTGATTAATCTTGATAAGATTATTAGTTAGTTTTATAATAATTTTAAATTATCGATACTGAATTTATTTTTCATTTATGCACGCATCATAATAAAACAACTAAGGAAGGAAAATGTACTTTTAAGTAACGAAGGTATTGTTCACGTGGGATTGAATGAAAATAAAATAAATATTAACCTAATTGATTAAGAGGGCACTTGGTGCTATATAATTAGTGTAAGTACTAGAATTTAATTGAATTTTAGGAAGTTTTGGTTTATATAGAGAAAATCTGTTTTGCATGCAAGAGAAAAATCCGGAATTTATTGTGAGAATATTTGGCTCGAAGTCATGAATGTAAAAGGAATGTGAAATATTGGTTTATCTTGAGTGTGAATTCGTGCGCACTCCTTAACGAGTGTGTATTTCACATGTATCCTTAATTTAATATAGGGAGTTATGTAATGAGGGTTGTAATTCTAAACATAAAGGATAATGAGGTCATCAATTAAATAATCAACCAATCAGAAGAATCTGTGAAATATACATTCGTCAAAGGAGTGTGAACAAATTTGAACTCGTTTATCTTGTTAGTAGTTAATAATTTTGACACTTGTCAACTTGCCATTGATTGTTAGACTTTGAATATGCAGCATGTAACCTTTTGATTGGTTGTTAGCTGTTAATAAAAATTAGGATTAGGAAACGGAAATTTTAGGGATCTTAAGTTTTGCCTTGGATTTTTGTTCGACCAACCGAGCTCTAACTATTTTAATTCATGTTCAGTATTTGCTATATATATAGGTTGAGTAGTAAAAAAATTATAATAATAATAATAACCTAGCCGCAACTTTTTCTTCTTCTCCCCATCATTATTTTTTTCTAGTTATGAGAAAGAAAAATAAAAACTTTGATATAGAAAAATATCAAGAGATTTTTAGTTTGTTAATGAAGAAGTGATTTCGGTGATAAAACTATTTCTTGTAGCACTTTGGATTTGCGATTTGAGGTAGGCGCAACAATAACTAAATCTTGCTTTTATTTGAGTTAAAATGAATTTATTGGTTTTTAATTATTATGGTGATGTGATTTATGGTATTGTATTTATTGATTTCATGATGATGTTGAAGTTGTGTGGTGTATGTATATGTTTGATAAATTATGGTCCTTGAGAATCGATGATTGCTTCCCAAAAAACTTTCCTTTTTGACGGGGTACGAGATATCCCTGGGAGTTGAAGGTTGTCTCCCTAAAAACCACATGGGGCTCATTAGGAGTTGATGGTTACCTCCTATTTGGTTGCTAAACCCATGGGCTCCCTGGGACGAGCGGATTGATTGAATTTATTGTTATTTATGGATGTGGTGTTTCCATGTGTTTGCGGTATTGTTAATCATGCTAGTTGTTTTTAAAAGGAATTGAAAAATGTTGCATAAAATGTTTTATTGCTTCTTTTCCTACTGGGTGTCACAACTCACGTCGTTTCATGACAAAAGAATTCCAGATTTTATGGCACCACAAGGAGCTAATGATGGTAAAGCATAGAGATCGATTTTGGTGCTTTAATTAGTAGTTTTCATAGGATTTATGGTTGAAAAATTGTAAGAAAATATCATCAAACTCTTTTAGATGATTTACTAAGTATTTATTAGTTAGTAATACTTTGGATATTATTGGGTTAATGTATAACCAATGAAAGAATGCTTTGTTAAGGAAAATTCTATTTGATTAGACAATGAAATTTTTTGAGTCATGTTGGTTTGACTATCAATGATAATTATTCTATAATATATTTTAGTTTATTTATATTTTTAATCTATGTAAAACTCCTTCGAAATGCATTCATACAATTTTCGGAATTTTATGAGTTTTACAAGTATTTTTAAAATAATTCTTTATCACTGTATTAAAACAAGAAATTTACTGACATATTCAACTATATTGAAGTTTTTATGTTTAAAAGTAATTCTATGACATGTTTTAGAGGTTGGTGTCTCTTTAAACGTTAATATCTTTCTTTTTCCATTTTAAAGTGGTAAACCAAAGCTGATTTTGAATTGTGAATGATTTTATATGATTGTTACAAAATGGACTATCTCTGCTTTTCTTTTTTGCAGTACTGGTCAATTGCGCGTTTGACTGTGGTCAAAATGTCTTTAAATTAAACTAAAAATTATAAAACATTTATCACAGGTATCATATTGAGTTAGGATTTATACTGCATAATCAGAATAATTATTGGATTTGAATTGTGTTCAGTAAAGTTCTTGGATTTAACTGATATATGTTTTTGTTTTACGTTTCTTCCTTAAAAACATGACTCTTTTGGATTGAATCTGGAACGTTTAACGGTGACATTAATTTTCATGCTAAACTAGAGTTTTCTAGGATTACTACGAATTAAAAGTCACAAACAAATAACGATTAGATCTTCCTAAAAGAATTTTTATATATGTGCTGCGATAGAAATGGTAACATGAACATAAATTAAATAGGCCCAAATATATTGTTTAATGAGCTTGGGCCTAGTAGCCGGGCTTCGGCTATGATATCGAAGTAGCACTTCGGGTTTTCGGACATGAGATCCGGGCAGGATCCGGGACCGAAAATCGGGGTGTTACAGTGGTGTTCAAATCTGGACTAGGTCCTGAGATTTTTCTGTATTTGCGGTTTCCTCGTTAACAAAATTTCTGGTGTCTGTGTTATTTCTTTTCCGTATTATATTTTATATATAATTGAAATATCCCAGGTGCGGGTAGTTCAATCAATTTGTGAATCCAACCTTTGGTTGTTGATTGAAATTGATTGACGCTTGGATATTGGTTTTTGGTACCATCCAAGTTATTTCTCTTATTAATCCGGCTCACTAATTTCTGTCTGTTCGATTGCAGATTGATTTGAGAAACTGAGATATAACTTTTGGATATATTTTCCTTGATTAAGTCTGACTGTCTAATTGATTCTCTTGGAACTATATTGGAGTTAGTCCATACATATTGCCGAAACAAAAAATTGGGTGTGGTTGTTAGACCCCCGCTTTTTCAAAGGTATCACCAAGTCAAAACAGTTTCATGATTTTGTGTCTCATATCTCTATTAAACATCCAGTTTGTGCATCTTATGCATCTTTGTTAACCACTGTTGAGAAAAAACTTTTAAGTAAGCAATTAAGAATCCAAAATGACAAGTCTATATGAAGGATGAGTATACTGCTTTGAGAGAGAATGATACTTGGGATTATGTAGCACCAGAACCACATATGAACATTTTAGGTTCCAAATGGGTGTATAAAATAAGGTTTTACCTATTTTCAATCCCCACTTTTCCTAAATCCCATCCGAATTAAAAAATCATTTTTTATTTAAACTCTTCAAGGTTGGGTGAAAAAAACTCCCTCTATTATGTTTTATCAGTAATCATCCACCAACATCTTCGTTCTTCCCCTCTCCTTCCTGAATCTCCACTACCATCCTGTGGAACATATGACAACACCACTTTCGGGCCTTATACTTTATGATGACTGTTACCACATCTTGTATTGTTAACTGACGTGACCTATTAATCTAATAATGCCTCCGTACTTAAAGCGAGAAGGGTGAGAACTATGATTAGTTAACCGCGGGATCAATCGTTAACCTTTTTTCCTCTTCACTGGATTGATGTGATACTGTGTAGATGAGTTAAAACGGAGACGCCAATTAGGTTAATTACGCCAATTACGTGACCTTATACTGTGTACTTTTCCCGAGAATTTCAATTAGGTTAATCAATCTTAAAACTTGATTATGATTTGACAAATAGTATCCCACCTGATTAATTTTGCGGTCGCGATAGTGGTAAGAGTATTAGGTTAACCATGAAAAAAAGAAAAGAGTAAGTTTTGTTTACCCAATATAAAAGGAGTTTTATAAAATTTTATTTGTCCGGTTGGGATGGGAAATAGGGAAAGTGGGGATGGGAAATAGGTAAAATCTAAAATAAAACAAAAAGATGATGGTACAATAGACAAATTTAAGTCAAGATTGGTAGCAAAAGGATATAATCAACAAGATGGGATAAATTTTAATGAAACTTTCAGTCCTGTAGTAAAGTGTACACTGTTAGAGTTGTGTTGTGTGTGGCTATTACTTATAATTGGCAAGTTAGACAATTAGATGTCAGCAATGCTTTTCTACATGGATATTTAGATAAAAATATTTATATGTCACAACCACAAGGTTTCATCAATCCAGATTATCCTTCACACTATGTTTATCATCTCAAGAAAAGTTTGTATGGTTGAAACAAGTTCCTAGAGCTTAGTTTCATAGATTCAATATTTTTCTTATGTCTTATGGTTTTAAAAAGTCAATTTCAGATAATTCAATGTTTCTTTATACTTCTCAAGCTGGTATGATGGTTTTACTTTTATATATGGATGACATATTATTGACTGGGAGCTTTACTGTTATGTTGAATAATTTGATTGTTTCTTTGAAGAAAGAGTTTGCCATGAAGGAATTGGGAGATTTAGGGTATTTTCTTGGCTTAGAAGCAACAAGGACATCTGGCTCAATTATATTGACTCAAAAGAAATACACTTTGGAATTATTGGAAAAACCAAAAATGTTGGATTTCAAACCTTGCGACACTCCAGTTGTTAAAGGTGCTAGGTTGTCAATTCTTGATGGTGTTAAATTAGATAATGCAACTGAATACAGAACAATTGTAGGTACATTACAATATTTGACTGTCACTAGGCTTGATATTTGTTTTGGAGTAAATTATGTTTCCAAATTCATGCATTCACCCACAGATATGCATTTTCAACTTGTGAAGAGGATTTTGAGGTATTTAAAAGGAACAATTGGTATGGGTATTACACTGAAAAATGGTAGCTTGTGTACATTAAGAGAATTTATAGATTCTGATTGGGTTGGTTGTCCATACACTAGGAGATATACTTCAGGCTAAGCAGTTTATTTGGGTCCAAATCTTGTTTCTTGGTTTTCTAAAAAGCAACCCACAGTTTCTAATAGAGCTGGCAAACGGGCGGGCCGGGGCTGGCTTGTTACGAGTTACACAGGTTCGGGTTAATACGGGCCAAAACCCGCGGGTTGATATTCTTCACGGGTAGTCATTTCTTCAATCCGTGCCCGTAACGGGTAAAGCTTGCGGGTTCACGGGTTACCCGGCTTGTTAGATTAAAAATCAAATCAAATTTTAATTAAGTTAATTTAGGACAAATTACAAAGATCAAACACAAGTATTACAATAAGCAAACACAAATCCTTCCAAATCCTTCCCTATAACACCTAACATACATCTAATCAGTCCATTTTCAGCTCAACCCATCGTTGCTTCAATCCACAGGACCATATATACTTCAATTAGAATTATCAACAAACAAAGGCATACCTCATTCAACAATACTACTAGTAATTCGATCACACCAGGCATATTACTAATACTAACTCACTTCAGTTCTGCGCTAATAACTGCAGTTCAACCTAACAACATGCACATCCAAGTATCAGTTCAACATATATACAATATCTTAAATAGTCATCTCAAATCCTGGTTCATCAACAACCACATAGTCTCGACAACATACATAAATAACTTTACTAATTCGATTGAGAAGAATAATTACCTCAAACCAATCCAACTCAAGCAATTGAATTAGATTCTTCTTACTCTGACCTGACTCAGAATTCATCTCAAGATCACCACCATCTACCAAAACCAACTTTACCCTTCTTCTGTCTCGATCTGAGTCTCATAATCAGCAACCCTCAGAAACTCTAATTTATAAATTGGGGAAGAACATGAGGAACCCTAAATCTGCAATTTCTTAATCAATTTTTCAGGATAACTCCACCATTTACATCAAATACCAATCAAAAACAAACTCATCTTCTAACTTCTTCTTATTCACCTTTAATTGAATTCTCGATCAATTACAGAAAACCCTAACTATTGATTCTTCAATGATTCGTCACTGAATCAACTTCAAGGCTTAAATTAAAAAACTACTCATGAATCTTCAACAACAATAACTTCATAATTTATCTTCTAAATCTTCATAACATCATCCAACTCTATAAACTCTAATTCATATCTTCACTGATTTAATATTCCCTCTTCTCTCCTTGTTCAGCCAAGAACAACACCACCTCCAGCAACAATCCATGACTCTTGTCTAATTATCCCAACCTCACCACCTCAGAGCCCTCACAAGAATTCACCAGAGGTGAAAAACAGAAAGAAGAGAAGAAGAAAGAAACGAGAAGAAAAAGAAAATATAAATGAGAGTTTATCCTCTCGGTCGATTAATCCAGTGAAGGAGAGGCGACACGTATGAAGTGCGGGTTCACGGGTTAAACCGTGGTTTCACGGTCCGGGCCGGGTTAACCCGTTTCTCGACGGGTCACCATTTCTCCAACCCTAACCCGGCTTGTTTAGAAACCAGCCAGTCCGGGTTCGAGTTTTCACGGTCCGGGCACGGGTTAACCCGCGGGTTTCGGCTTGTTTGCCAGCTCTAGTTTCTAAGTCTTCTGCAAAGGCTGAATACGAATGTCTTTATGTTGCTTCTGTTGAGTTGCAGTGTAAACCATCTTTGTTTCTCTGTTACAATACTAGTATATTGTCCTTGACTTCTAACCCTGTTTTTCATGCTATTATAAAGTATATAAAAATTCAGTATCATACTGTTAGAGAACTAGTGGATGAAAGTTTTTTTACAACTTCAACATATTACCTCTGAGGAAAAAATTGCAGATTTATTCACAAAAGGATTGTGTTTCCAAACTTTCTCAAGATTACTTAATCAATTATTGGATATATCTTCCACTGCTTCAACATCTAATTTTGTTCAGCCTACTTCAGTGGATGATTAGTTTCTTTCTCTGATTACTTCAGTCTTTTGTTTTTGTTGATTTTTTTTTTTGTATCTCAATTTGATAATGTGTCTGCCAGTATCATATTAAAGGGGGTGTATTAGAGACACTATGTGTCCGTGTGACTAGGGCTGAACATGGTTTCGGTTTTCTGCTGGAACCGGACCAAACCAGACCAATTAGAAAGAAACCAAACCGAACCATTTACTAATGGATTGGTTACGGTGTAGAAGTGGGAAACCGATAGTGTTGGTTTTGGTTTGGTTTGACCTCTAAAACCGAACCAAAAACCATTGGAAAACCGATTAATTTTTAAACTTAGTTTCTACCGTCGATTTACAAGTATTAGATTCTACCCATTGATTTAGAGGATAAATAGAAACCCTAAATCTAATATTTCATTATGATACTCTCCCTCTTTCTCCTTCTCTCAGTCGCCTCCCTTCTCCACCCCCAAGTACAGCTGCTGCTACTCGACTTTTTTCTTCCCGTCTTCCTTCTTTTTTATTTGTCAATAACTAAATTAAGATATATTATATATCTTCTTTTGATCTCTAGAATTAGAGTAAGCTTTAACTATTCTTGATATATTTTTTTTTTTGTTTGTAAATTTGTGTGAACCAATACTATCGGCAACTACGATTTTTTTATCTGTAAATTTGTGTATTTTTTTTTTGGTTTGACATAATTATTGGTTAACCAAAAACCACTGGGACAAACTGAAACCAACTGGAATCATTTGGAAACCGAACCAATGGTTAATGGATTGGTTTGGTTTAGATTTTTAGAAACCAATAGTATTGGTTTCGGTTTTGGTTTGGCTAGAAACCGAACCAAAACCGACCATGAACAGTCCTACGTGTGACTGAATAGTGTGGCAAGTCAATGAGTCAACATTGACTTGACCTCTGTAATGTATTCCTTGTCCTGTTATTACCTATTTAAGGATTGTTTGAAAGTCTTTATAACCAATGTTTTTAATAATAAAAGATTTACAGCTTTCTAAAACACAAAATTGGTTAGAAAGATCAAAATCAAAAATTCCTGGATGCAAAAGACTTGTACATTTTGATACTGTTTATATGGACAATAATCAAAAAAATACTGTTCAATTATCCATTTTGTATATTCCACCCGGAAAAAAAAAAAATCTTTTACCTAAATTACATATAACATCTTTTTATCTCACCAATCACGCACGGATCATTGTGAACATGTTAACTAGTAAACGAAAAATATATTACGTAACCTAAAAATCCGTACATAACACCATAAATTATGGAGCATAAATTCTCTTGGAACAAAATACTTACGTATCCCTAAAAACCCTCGACCTGTATAATCCGTACATAACGCAATTCCTACACTACAACTATAACGGCTCCACCATTTACTGAATCTGGGATTCTAATATATGAATATTGAATATCCTTACTCATGTTCAGATCAACTTGTTTTATGTATGTGGAAGTGGGGAAGTGGGAACATGAAAGCCAGTACTTTGGAACGTGTATGCTACTGGAGATACACGGAGCTATATGCTTGGCAAAAACAAATGATGGCATAATACATTTTTTCTTTAGATCCTACTTAACCAATGATTTCATTGGCATAAATCAGTTGATAATGTAACATTTGTCACTTACTTAAAGCATATAATTAGAGTGCTAATGATACATCAAGTTTTTCAAGATTTTAGGAACAATAACAATGGAATGGTGTATGAACCAATTTCCCCTTTGAATATAGGCTCGTGTATACGTATATAACTTGCCAAGTATTCTTTTCGCATTTTGACTATGTAAGATAATTAGCCATATATTATTCTAGTTATAGATTTAAACCTATATGGATTCAGTTTCATCTTCGTTTAAATCCATATGAAATTGGTTTCATCTGGCATATATTTGGATAAATTCAGGTACATCACAGTCTAAAACTGGATGAAACAATTTTCATCTTGTATATTCTGACGAAAATTCAGATATATCACAATTAAAACTAGATGATACTGGTTTCATTCTGCACACTTTTAAGAAAATTTAGGTACATTACAGTCTAAAACTGAATGAAACCAGTTTCATTCTACATATTTTGACAAATATCCAGACACATCATAATTGAAACTACACATTTTAAGGAAAATCCAGGTACGTCACTGTCTAAAACTGAATGAAACTGGTTCCATTATGCATATTCTGACGATAATCCAGGCACATTACAGTTAAAACTGGATGAAACTAGTTTTATCCTGCAAATTTAAAAGAAGATCTAGGTACACCACAACCAAAAACTGAATGAAACCAGTTTCATCTTGTATATTAGGAAAAAAAAATATTTCCATTAGGATGTATCCGGTTTCATCCTGCATATTCTCACACACAGATTTACTCTTTTCACGCACATCTTCTTCCTTGGATTCTCTTCATATTCAAAGGCGCAATTGCATAATGATTTTTCAATTCTTTGTTTGTTGACTTTTCAATAACACATAACTTTTTCTTCTCTTTTAGTCCAAACAAGTGCATCTAGGTATAGGAATTCAATCAATTTTGTAAACTGGGATGTATACATAAAAATCAAGATAGAGAATTAGCGTTTAATTAAAAAAGAAATCAACGTTAAAAAACTTACAATTTTTAGGTTTATCGAGAGTCGGTGCATGTTCTTCTTCTCATATCTTGTTAAAATTATGGAAGACAAAACCTAATTCTCTTAATTGCAATAAATTTAAGAAATCTTAATTTAATTATCAGGGCACTTGAAGAGAAAAAAAATTG
Organism: Papaver somniferum; assembly: GCF_003573695.1. Classification (NCBI taxonomy): domain Eukaryota; kingdom Viridiplantae; phylum Streptophyta; class Magnoliopsida; order Ranunculales; family Papaveraceae; genus Papaver; species Papaver somniferum. The sequence continues at coordinate 101,356,520 of NC_039368.1, forward strand.
TCGATGATTGTGGGTTTTAATGGAGGAGTTTGATGCTGTTGATGATGGTGGGGGTAGTGTTTGTGTGGCTAGAGATGGTGGAGAGCGATAAGTTGATGGTGGTGGAGATGGTGTTGATGATGGTGGTGTTAATGTTTGTGATTGTGGAGAAGATGATGTTGTTAATGATATTTCAGGTGGAGATATATTGAAGATATATCAGAGATGATAATAAAGAAGCAAGAGATGCGTCAGTACGGAATCACTTTTGTGAAGAGAAAAATAAATACGGGTTATAATTGTCCGTTTCAAAATTACGTGGTAATTGTCCATTTCACCCAGACTAATAGTTTACGTCCATCCGAACCAGGAAAAGTATCTTTCTGGACAAATGACCCATTTTCTGTTTCTCAAAACCGTTGTTTCTAGTTTTAATTTTGTTAAATGTGGATTTTTAAAAAGAAATCACACCTCTCGCCTTTAATAAAAAAACTAAATTTTATATAAAGTCTAGAACCACACGAGAATTGGTGAAAAGTATCCCGACTTCTTCAACTCTACGTTGTGATTTCTTCTTTTGGATGGAATCATTTTTCTAACAAACAAAAATAAACTCCAAACAGATCCCAATTGAACGTTCTGTTTCTATACCGTCGAAAAGCTCAGGCACTGCAAGCCGGCCGAAATAAAAGACCACCTCTAGAACAACCAGGGTTAAATATGTGAATTCATCACGAGTCATTAGTCAAGTAAAGTCTCCCTCTTGAAAACCCTAGGTCTTTGACCAAACCCAATATAAAATCGAAAAGAGAACTAGAACCTCAATTTTTCCCTGGTCTATCGATTGCGCCTCAGAGAGACGAAAAGCTCTACCTCTCGAGTTGCAGCCATGGTAAAGCCCTAACTACTACTCTTTTTCATTTCACCAGCTCTTAATCTAGCAGTGAAATCACTTTCTGAACTCTTTGAATCTGAGTCTGAAAGTTGATTTTCTTTTAATTCATGTGGTTCTGTGGTTGAGTCCGTCTATAAACAAATTTTTGTTTCCTCTATCTTTTTCACGAGTGTTTGCTGTAACTTCAAAAAGTGGTAGTAGATTCAGAGATGTGTAGATCTCCTTAGTTATATACCGATTGATTCTGATGAGCTCAATATTCTGATGTGTTTAATACGTATTTAACTTGTAAACTGAAGGGTATGTATGTCAAGACCTTTCTACTGTTATCAATATTTTTTTAGGGTTCCCTTCTGCTTGTTGGATAAATGAAATGTTTCCCATGTGAATAACAAGTTAAATATGATTCTAGTTAGTGAAAAAAGTTTTTTTCTTTGTTTTTTTTTGTCATTGTTGTTCCTCTTTTAGGAGTTACCAGTTGTTGGAGCGATCTCATATTCCATTGCCCTGGGAAGCTTTGTAGTGGCAATTACTTGTTAGGACTTGCCATGGGACATATTTTGGTCACTTTTACTCCATATGGTTTTCAAGTCTTAGATCTTTTTGCTGTATGTGTAATCTATGATCTGATGATATATTTGGAAAATATTACCAGATTAGATTAGAGAAAAATCATACTGCTCTGTGAGTACTGCAAATGCAATGTATTCAGGGTTGAAAATATTGGGAAGTTACATTATGATTTTTGTCATTATAGGTGATACCATTTTGTTTGACCTAAAATTCTGTAATTGCTTGTGTTAATCAACTGTTGCTATACCTACCATCTACCGTACTGACTGTGTGGGTTGAAGTGGTGAGCTTGGGATTATCATTGATCAATCTCTCCATTTTAAATTATGTACTAGCTCATTTGCAGAGTTTACTGGAGGTATTCATTGTGTTATGCAAAGTTTGGACTTCCGTTTGATTTGTAGAGCATTGTAAATATTTCAGTGATTTAACATTAGTTGTATCTTATGGATTTAGAGCAAAGTTTCCAGTTGGCAATAGTTGTTTTCATGTTTTCTTGTTTGGGATTCTTTGTTATGGCAGTACATCTGTAGTTTGATTGGTAATAAGATTAGGTTTGACTACATTTATGTGATGCATTATAGTTTAGTAAACTAGAGCAGCTTGCAGTGATAGAAAGTTTTTTTTAACCAGATGTTTATAGTTTCTATCTTCGGTGTTGGTATTAATAGTGGTGTGATCTCTATAGGTGAACGTGCCAAAGACAAAGAACACATACTGCAAGAACAAGGAGTGCAGGAAGCACACTCTGCACAAAGTTACTCAGTACAAGAAGGGTAAGGATAGTCTTGCAGCCCAGGGAAAACGTCGTTATGATCGCAAACAATCTGGTTACGGAGGACAGACCAAGCCTGTTTTCCACAAAAAGGTAATCTTATATGTCGGCGCAAAAACTTCATCTTTATCTGGGAAGAATTGTTAATAGATTATAAATTAGTATTCTAGGTTTGCCTAAAATCCTGATCCCTTTAACCAGGCAAAAACCACAAAGAAGATTGTGCTAAGGCTTCAGTGTCAGAGTTGCAAACACATGTCCCAGCACGCAATCAAGGTTCAACTTCAAACCCTGACCTACCTTTCTATCTTTTCGGTTGCCCTAGTTATTTAGTAAGTAGCTTTACTAATTTGCTTATGTTTCTGCAGAGGTGCAAGCATTTTGAGATTGGTGGAGACAAGAAGGGAAAGGGAACTTCACTTTTCTAGATGCTGGAGTCGTCTACTTATTGCTTGTTTCTTTTCATGTTTTAGTATTAGATATGCGATTGAAACATATTCTAGCTGGTGTAATTTTGACTTATTTCTTTTTAGAAAAAATATATGCTACATAGAAGAATTTTGATGTTTATGCCATGGCTAGTTTAGACTGCAAAATATTGGGTCTGTGTCAACTTTTTAACATCGAATAGAAACAAGTTTTGCTAATTGTGGTTGTTACTCTGCTAATTGTGGTCTTTGGGAATATTTGACAGACCAGATTGAGTCTGGGTATAATTAACAGACCAGACTGCATTTTAGGGTGCAGTAGCTTTCGTAGTTCTGATAGATTTTCATAGGAATCTCTTGCTCATCCTGAGCTATCTGTGAAACCTATCAAGTCCGCGTAGCTTTGTTTTCCATTTGTGTATTGCAGTACCTTGTACAACAAGTCTTATGGTGTGGAAAAATTGTGGAATGTAAAGTCTAGTGGTTTCCAAAATGGGGTGTGTGGAAAAATTGTGGAATGTCAAATCTAGTGGTTTCCAAAATGGGGTCTTCCACAAAAAATTAAATCCAAGCAGTAATCAGATTAGCGGAAAATGCTATTCAGAAATAGCAGTAATGCCAATTAGAATAGTTATCGTAGATTTAAAACGAGCCCTTGAAAATCTAGATGAGAAAAAAAGCACTAATTTAAAACGAGCCCTTGAAAATCTAGATGAGAAAAAAAAACACTAATATTAATAGCGCTTAATGCTATTCTGCATAGCGTTTTTTTAGCGCTATTTTGATTAGCGTTTTTGTTGTTCCACCACTACACTTGTACTTCCATCGATAATTCCAAATGCTGAGGTGGCATGGAAGTTCACCATAAGACATGCTCTAAATACTCCAATCCTACATGAAACACTTATCAGTCAGATAGCCACTACTTATGTTTATTGTACAATCAGCCTAAAGGTGAAGGTAACTGTTGTATCTCCAAGCTGTCTCAAGGTGGAGAAGCTAATTGTTGCATCTCCAAGTTGTTACTCCACAAATAAGTGAATGAGATGTTGACATGTTTGATCTGTTTAGATAATGACATTAATCTCGTAAGTTCATACGGCTTGTTTATCTAGCGATTAGCATTCTGGAGCATCAATAGATGGTGAACACAACAATCCTAGTAATGCTCAATCCAGAAAGTGAATCACAAGATCCTAATTCCCACGGTGAACAAAACAAAAACTTTTCATCAATCGACTGCTGGGAAAAAATACAAAAATTATAAAACGTATGTTTTAATTTGGCGCCTTAGACAAAAATTATCAAACAAAAACTAATGACAGCTGTGGGATTTGAACCCACGCCCTTTCGGACCAGAGCCTAAATCTGGCGCCTTAGACCACTCGGCCAAACTGTCAGGTGATGCTTACGGCTAGTGTGAAACAGATTCAATGCAATACTCAAGCCACCACCACCAACAACTCCAAAGCGGAAACATGTAAATAAGGTAATTTGATGGCCACATAGATAAGCAAATGTGAAATTGCACTATGATAAACAAACAAAGTTGAAGGATAAAGGTTGGACAAGGTGTTGCCAATTATGCAAAATTGATTTTACACAAACCAGTACACAAGTGCATGAGAATTGCTGCTATGTACAACAACCCGATTCTTCAAAACTTCTTTTTCTCATCAAACTTATAGAAATATATTGCAGGGTCGTTATGGCAGTATTAGCTTGGTTATTTCTCTACTAACTCGACAATGTGATTAGATGTGGTGTGATCAATTGTATGCTATACATGTAGCTTTATTTCGAAATCAATATAAGAAGAACATACATTGTTTTGATTCATATTATTTGATTTGCACTTTTGCCTTCTTTTCAGTTGAAAACAACACACCTATTAAGTTGAGGATAACTTGCATACAGTTTTGTTTTCTATTTTCATCACCATCAGTAACCCAAAAAGGGAAAAAGAAAGTTGTCTCTCTTTGTAGAACATAAGTCAGAAGTTAGGAGAAAAAATTAGGAGAAATGAAGAATGTTGGAGAGTATATAACAAAGACTGTATATGTTAGTAGCCATGGTATATCTAAGAGCAACTGCAGTCATCAGTTGCTATATTGCCAGATTGCTAAGCCATATTTGGCATGTTTTTTTTGTTTTTTTGTTTTTTTTTTTTCGTTTTAGGCACAGTAGAAGAGGAGTTACTAATACGAATTACACAATTATTAAATCCGTTTCAAGGGAAATGTTTTTTTTTGAAGCATGATTTTATTAAAAGAAATTAGTTTACAATTTTTCGTGGGTATGTGGTACCCACTGAATCTGAAAATAAGATTTGAGTAATAAAAGATGGGATTGCCTGGTCCCAAATTTTGGTTGATGGGTTTCCTATTTGACTTCCATCTACCGCGTGATTGGCCAATCCGTCGGCTGCCTGGTTTTCTTCTCTGTAGTTGTGCTGGATTTCCGCTTGCGTTTTTTTTTGAAGAAGTTTTAGACTGCTATGTGCCAAGGTGGAGGGGATAGATGAGATGATGAAACACAATAGGTTTTCTGAGTCGGGATTTGTTTCAAGGAAAATGTTGAACGGACTTTATGATAACGTTTGTGTAAAGGGGTTTATTTTTTATTTTTTTTAAAGGAAAAAGGGCTTTAAACAAGCCCAGACATTTATTCGACTACCTCATTGAAACTGAGATTTGAAGAGATATAACTTGGTGGAGAATTAGCATTCCACCTAAGATTTACATTGTCATGTATTAAAACAGTAGAAACCAAAGAAGAAGTTAGCATCTCACACCTTCTTTCTATATAATTACACTTTCTCTCTCCTAAAAGTGCTTTGACAGGAAATGTTTGAAGAGTAAAACTTTCTCTGCCTGTCCCAAGCTCCCTAAGCTAGCAACAATGGAATTCTAAGGTAAACCCTACTCATTATCTATTTTTGCTAATATCACTGCTTATTTTGCAGGGTATTCAGCGGAGGTAGCTCAAACTTCTCCAGTTTCTATAAAAAAAAAGAAAAGAAAAAGAACAACAATCCAATATAATCTTTTCATATCTTGGGAATTCTCTCAATCTAGTTCTGGTTTACAAAATTTGGTTAGCAAACAGTATAAGAAGCCACTTCTGGCGTAACACTGTTTGGCTTCAATTCACCTTCTCAACTACTTCTCAACCTGCAGTTAACAACCCATACCCCATTGATTGTGTACTTCAGCAATCTTTTCAGTCAGTTTTTGTTCCCTGTCCTCTGCCCCTTAATCTCCTTGTCAAATTTACACTGAATTATTCCCTTCCAAATTCTAATTCCTCCCTCGCATTGTTAGTAACCAACCACCCAAATGCATTTTAAACTCCCAGCTGTTCTCTGCTCTGCAGTGAATAGGTTACTGGCTGTGAAAGTACGCCATGGTCAATGTATGGGGAGATGGTGTCTCACTGCAAGAGTCACCATTCATTTTAGTCAAAGCCGGTTTTAATTGTCTATTCTGGCTATTTTGGATCTGGTTCTTTAAGCTGGTAACAATGTTGGCAGTATCATGGTGTAAAAAACTCAAAACTTTCATCTCACGCTTACCTGCTCAGTGCAAGAGCTTACCATCAAAACTATTCTCAATGAATCATTCAGATGCTGCTGCAAACATGCTCCAAATCTTGATATCAACAGAGGCTATAACTTAAATGCAGATCAGGTAGCTGAAAGCAGAACTCAAGCAAATCTCCAAATAATAACCAAAATCCACTGCACTTTTAAACTGAAAAAAGAAAGAGATGTTGATATAGTACAACAAGTTTGGCAGTTGGATTACTTACCAGAGTGTACTCTAGTGTTCAGAGGCAAAGAAAACAACATTTTTGTCTTAAAGCCTCAATCAAGAACTGATGTACTATATGCTCTATCAAGAAATCTTTGGGGTTATGGCCCTTTTCTATTAGTAGTACAAGAACACTTCTTTGGTGTTGCTCCAGCCTCAGTCAACATGGATCTCATCACTATGTGGGCAAGGCTGATTGATCTACCACCTGAATGTGTAACTGGCCAGATCCCATATGATATAGCAAGCTCCATGGCCCCATGTCTCATGGTGAAAAATCCATCAGTAATTCAGCAAACACTCTCCTGTCCTAGAGTATTGGTAGAAATTAATGTTAATGAGAAGCTTTGGGACCATATTCCAGTCCATATGGGGAAAAAAGAACCTACCATTGTGAAGCTATCCTTTGAGAAACTTCCAAAAGGTTTTTGCAAGCACTGCAGAATCCTAAACCACCCTAAGAAAAAATGTGCTGCTACCCAGCCACTCAACAAGCCAGCACAAGACATTGTAATGGAAGAACTTGAAGAAAAGAGGAAATTGAAGGCTTTGTAGAGGAGCAGATGAAATCCCTCTCAAATGCTACTTACAAGGCTACATCAAAACTTCTGCTAGCTGAACCACAGAGAATGCAAATAAGTGAAGCAAGCACCTCACACTCTGAGGAGAAGGAAACTAATCCATTGGCAAAGAAGGGAGGGTTCTTAGATGAGACTAGAGCACCAAGTTTCAAATTGGGGGTTCTACTACAGGAGACACTAGTTAAAAGTGAAGATGTACACTCTAAAAGACATCTTTCAGAGGGAGAGGAAATGTCACCAGCACGCAAGATACAAAGAACATGAACTGATAATGGAAGGGTGTTTAAAAAAAGACGAAGGAATTCAAGCAGCTTTAGATTCGACCATGGACCTTCATAGGAGGTAAATTTTGTTACACATCCAAATTCTTCTTTCAAATAAGTAGATCCAACAGTCTTTGTTGAACCGCCACCATGATTTGAAAGTTTCAAAAAATACACTAAACCAACAAGAATAATCAACTTGACAAAAGTTCAGGGAAGAACCATAGCCACTCGAACTCAGACTACTAAAAGGGAAGAAAAGACTAGTGAGAATTTTCAGAGAGTTGCAACTTGTAATGGAATGAAGGGTAGAACAAAACTGATGATCGAGAAGGAATCAGGGAGGAAGTCATACCAGTTTGAAGCACATAAGACTCCCTCAAGTGGAATTGGGAGCTCAAAATTATCTGAGAGTGGAGTTAAGAATTACACAGTGAATGAAGAATGCAACATCAACAACAATGACAAAGTACAAAGCACAAAGGAGAAGGGAGCCATAACAACAATAACTCATACAAAGGCAGGATGAAATAAAGGGAGTGGAATGAAGAGAGTAAACAGAAGGAAGAAAAGAGAAAGTGTAAAGCTAGCCACAAAACTGCTCAGGACCAACTATGAAAAAGCACCGATGAAAGCAATGTTGTACATCACAACTCAAAGGCAGAAGAAACAAAAGGAAAAAAATAACCGAGATGGATTTCAAACTAAGTCCTAACATTAAGCTTCCTCATCAATTATACAATAACAGGGGCGAAGACAAGGAGGATAACCAAATTAACATCCACCAAAAAGGAAAAGGTTCTCAAACCCAATCACAAAATCCATCTTACTCACCTGCAAACACTACCAAAACCCAGCCAGATCAACAGCCATCAATACCCTTCCCTCATTCAATTCCTCAACTACCAAATCCTCATTCTGTTGATCCTACATCTTTGTTACCAACAAGACAAACCTCACCAGCTACCAAGGATGGAACACTGGAGTCAAGCAGGAAGAAACCTCAGATGCATTCCCTCAAAATCTGCATCAAAGCACATGATGAGAAATGGGTAGGAAATATGATGAACGCTGTGATGTCTAATGCTCAACTACACTTTCTATCCTAATCCGAGACTTGTCTATAAGTAGACTAGAAATCAAGACTTATAGTTTTGGCAACTAAACTTGACAAACAAGCTTGAGATAGCAACGCTTGCGAGTTCCACCGAGAAGTGCTCTTACAATCTCCCCTTTTGTCAATTTTTAGTGACAAAACTATCAATACATATGGAATAAAAAATAAATAAACTTTGTAGCTCTCAATCCAAATGCTTGATTTCCTTGGTTCTTCAACATTAATCGAAATCTTTATCACTTCCAAGCACTCCAGTGATTGTGAATGTGTTCAACTCAGCATAATAGTTGTTGAATATCAATCACAACTCAAGAAGTTGCTAGTTCAATCAATAAGGGAATGAGCTTGGAAGAGAGTCAGGTAACACAAATTCTTAAATTCTATCAAATTTTCTCAATTAATCAATTCAAGTCACTTTACATATTATTTCAAAGTATGTCCTTAAATGTGCTAGCATGGAATTGTCAAGGTCTAAACAAGAATACAAAATTGCATCTACAAAACCTCATAAAAACTTAAAACCCAGATATCCTTTTCCTACAGGAAACCAAACACAATGAATCATATATCAAACCATTTATCAAAAAACTTCAATACCTGGATATGATTATAGTTGAACCCACAGGGGTAATTGGCACGGCAGGAGGTCTTGTGTTAGCCTGGTCCTCCAAGATCTCTATCCAATTGATTCATAGCTCTAATAATCAAATTGATGTAGTCGTTACTGATAGATCTAGGGGTTTCGAATGGCTCTTGTCTGCAGTTTATGGTTGTCCTTATAAGGTTAACAAACATCTCAGTTGGAATTATTTTAGGAATCTATATACAATGATAGAGTTTCCATGGATCGTAATCGGAGATATGAATTTTGTTTTGACTGAGAAGGAGAAGAAAGGGGGTAAACCAGTGAGGTCTAAAGAGAAGCGTTTTTTCAACAACCTAATTGATGAAGCATGTCTTATGGATATGGACTTTGTAGGAAATGAATTCACTTGGTCCAATAAGCATAGTGGACATGCCTTTGTAGAATCTAGACTAGACCGTGTGTTGTCAAACCCTGAGTGGTTTGACTATTTCCCTCGTGCTATAGTCTATCACCTGCCACCATTAGGGCCTCACCATGTTGGAAAGATGAAGCAAAACCCTTCAAGTTTTTTGGAATTTACTTACATGATCCGTCTTGTTTTAAAGTCATTAAAGAAGCCTGGGCCCTAAAAATAGATGGTTCGCAGGCTTTTAAGTTCGTCTCTAGGCTCAAGAATGTCAAAAAAATACATTAAAATCTGGAACAAGGAGTATTTAGGCAATATCCAAAATAATATAAAAAACATAAACCAGGCTCTGGATCATTCCAAAAATACTCTGAAGCTACCAGACACTAGTCCTAGGGTCAAACTTATCCAAGAAGACTTAAAACGTTGGTACAATTTTGAGGAGGATTTTTGGAAAATTAAGGCTACTGACAACAACTTGAGACTATGAGATATAAATACCGATTATTTTCACTCCTCAGCTAAATTTTAAGCAAAAAAGCTAAGAATAAAAGCAGTTAAGAAGGAAGATGGTGAATGGGGCCATAACCGTAAGGAAATAGAGGAAACTTTTTTTGATCACTTTAGTAAGATGGTGACCTCCACGCAACCAGTTATCCAAGACCAAATCCTAAATATTATACCGGAGAGTATATCAGATGCTGATAATTTGAAATTAATGAGAATTCCAACGGAATTAGAGATCAAACTAGTGGTTTTCTACATGCATCCTGATAAACCCTCTGGACCAGATGGTTTCCCAGCAACTTTTTACCAAAAGAACTGGTATCTCATTAAAGAGGATGTCACTAAACTGATTCAGAATTTCTTCTATTCCAAAAATCTGCTCAAAGAGATAAATAATACTTTCATCACTCTTATTCCCAAAAAAGAAAATCCAGAAACCCCAGCTGACTTTCGCCCGATGTCTCTATGCAATACTATTTACAAGGTTATCTCCAAATTGCTTGCAAACAGAATAAAGCCGTTTCTTGATAAATTCATCTCCCCATATCAACCGGCTTTTGTCCCTGATAGGAAAATTACGGATAACATTGTAACATCACATGAAGTTATCCATACTATGAGAAAAAAAAACCAACAACGGATACATGGGCCTAAAAATAGATATGTCCAAGGCCTTTGATAGGGTGGAATGGACCTTCTTGGAATCTGTTCTAAAAAAACTGGGATTTTGTGATGAATGGACAAGATTAATAATGCAATGCATTAATACTACTTCCAGTGCGATTTTAATCAGTGGATTTTCGACTAGTTTTTTCAAGCCTAGCAGAGGAATTCGTCAAGGTGACCCTTTATTCCCTTATCTCTCCATTATCTGTATGGAAAGCCTCTCAAGAGTGCTTAACGAAGCTAAGAAAAAGAAATGGATTCATGGGGTAAATTTATCTAAGAACTCCTTTACTATATCCCAACTCTTATTCGTGGACGACTGTATTATTTTCACTAGAGCCACCAAAAAAGATAGTAGGAGGCTTTTAAAGATCCTTGAAGCTTTTAGTGCTGGCTCTGGCCAACTAATAAACTATGAAAAGTCGGGAATCTTTTTTAGCAAATCGGTCCCCAACAACAAGGCTAGAGATATCATAGGAATTCTCAAGGTTGGAAGAATCAAACTAGATGATAAGTATCTGGGAGTCCCTCTGTTTACCCATAGATCAAAAATCCAGTGTTTCGAACTACTAGCTGAAAAACATAGAAACAGACTAGCAGGATGGTCTGGCAAGCTCCTTTCGGGAGCAGGAAAAGGTGTAATGCTAAAACATGTGGCTGACTCTCTCGCCACTTACCATATGACATGTTTTATTATACCAAAATCGATTACCAAAAGAATGGATAGAAGAAATAGAGCGTACTGGTGGGACCACTCGAGAGAGGATGGAAGAGGGCTATGTCTTAAAAAATGGGTAGCTTTCTGTTTCTCGAAAGAGATGAGGGGGATAGGTTTCAAAAATTTTGAGTGCTTTAATAGAGCACTAATTGCAAAAACGGTTTGGAGAATGATACACAACCGAGATCAATTATGGGAGAAAGTTATGGAGGAAAAATACTTCAAAGGTATTTCCCCTATTTGCATTAGTAAAGTAAAGGCAAATAGCTCCTGGCTATGGAAAGGATTCTACATTGGTTTAGAGATTGTTAAGAAATGGGGTATCTGGAATATAAGTACAAGTGAGTATACAAATTTGGAAACACCACTGGTTCCCAACAGAAAAACCAAATCAACTAACAAAGGAACAAACAACATCCATTATTGGAATTGCGCTGCAACTGGTGAGCGAAATCTTCAATAGCCACACAAGAGAATGGAACACTGACTTTCTGAGAGCGGTTGAGAACATACAAACTATAGATCTAAAAACCGCGAGCACCGAGAGGGACACTCTCCTATTGCCTCTGACAACAAATGGAAATTTCACGGTCAAATCGATCTACCAAAAGCTTATCCTTAAAGCCCAAGGAACGAATGTGGATCAACCTGTAAAGACCCGCAAGCTTGTCAACGCTATTAGACCCGTCAAGTGTCAAATTAGCCGATAATAACTCGATTACTTTAACACGAAGGTTAATTAATAGGAAATAATCTAACAATTATCTAGGTACGAAACTAGTACCGTTGAATAGATCTCGAAAAGTTATGCATATTGGACTACTCGCACGCGTCATTCGGGCACTGGACGAAGAAGATATCACCGGATGAGTATGAAGGGAATATTAGGCATTTATTGACAAGCCGACTTGGATGCCCTTATCCAACGTTGGGCGCTGTAGTAAACTCAGTTGGCTTATCATCACGACGTGAAGAGAAAGTCATTTCTCTTTTCTTCTTATCTTTTTCTTTCTCTCTTTCCTCTCACGCTTTTCTTCTCCTCTTCTGGCGATCTCGATTCAACAGAATTGAGTTTGTTTTTGTATGTGGATCTGTAATAAGCTTAGTAAGATGATGGATAGAGTGAGTATGTGCTATACTGAAATTATTGGAGCTTCAGAAGAAAATGATAGAGTTGTTGCTGGAAATTGAAGTTAGGGTTTTCTGAACGATGAAGTTGATTGAGGAATTATATGGAATTGAGTATGAAATCAGTTAATTGAAGATGGGTTTTGTATGTCGAGAACAAGAAGAAGAATTGGGTTGTTCTGAAGTTGTCTTGAGGATTGAATCAACAGTTAGGTTTTCAAGAAGAATTCATAGATGAATTAGAAGATGCAATTGATGTTTTAAGAAGGGGATTTGATATGGGTATTGATTGATTGGATTAATTAGGATTAGAGATGAAAAGTAGTTCGAGTTTGGTGAAGATGGTTGAGGTTTGATTAAACAGAACTAGTGGGGTGGTGTTAGTTTTGAGAAGATTTTCTGGATGGAGTCGAAGGAAAGAAGAATTGATTCGATTTCTCGGTGAAATCAAATTGAGGTAATAGTTCTTCTTAAGTGAACTCATAGAGCTAATAGTTTTTCTAATTGTTGAGTTCATGTGATGATTAGTTTATAATGTTGTGGTGATGTATATTGCAAATACAATGAACTGGTGGTGTTATGGGGAGTTTGTGGTTTTGTGTTGGTGAACGGTTTAAATGTTTGGGTGATACTGAAGTTGCAGGTGGAGTATGACTTTAACAGAAGAAAAGGGAATTGTTGTGTTGTTAGTTAACAAGGGAAAGAACAGGTTCTGGTTTTGGAAAATTGTGTTGAATAACAGTGAAGAAGGTAATGAGAAATGATGTATAAGTTACACAGTTCTTAATGTGCAGGTAAAGTGGGTATGGAAATGGAGTTGAGTGTAGTTGTGGTGGTAGACTGAGGTAATGGATCACTATGTCAGTTGTGTTGTTTTGAATACATTGGTGAGCGAGATGATGCAGGTGGAATAAGTTAGTAAGAGAACGGTGTTTAAATGGTGTTGTTTTGAAACTAAGTTGTTTACTAGCAGTATGTGGATGGGTACAAGTGATAAGTGATTGAGATGTAATTGTTGTTGAATGAAGAGGTATAGCTGGGATTACTCAGACTTGCATATGTGTTGGTGATGTTGTGATGGTGGTGCTCAACTGAAATGGGTGAAAGAAGTCCATTACTTAGATGCAGTTGATAGAATATGAATGTCGTAGTTAATGGTACGACATGGATTAATGGTGCATGAGAGTGGAATTGAAGACTAAGTTGGTGTATGTGGAGTGCAGGTTTTGTCATATGGATGAAATGGTGGAATTCTTGAGTACTGAAGTTATGCAGAATAGAGTGTTGATGCTATGGTTGTAGTTAGTAGTAGTTTTAGTGGATCCTTGATATTGCAGGGGAGATGCAAGTCCATAACTTGGATGTTGGAGTTAGACTTGAGCTGGGATGGGTAGTGAGTGAACTAGTGCAAGAAGAATGAAATAGTAAAGATATAGATAGTGGTAACTGTATGGTTGTAGATGGAAGCTTTAGTGAAGGCTTGCATCTGATGTTGCAGGTAAGCGTAGTTTAGTATTGTAATTAAGTTACGAAGTTGTTTAAGATAAATGATTTGATGTTGTTTCGTTTAATGAAAATGTTACACCAAATATGGTAGAATGGGAGTCCATTGTTGAATCAATAGTCAGTTTAGCTGACTCAATTTGTTTAGTTGACTTAGTGTAACTGACTGAGTTAACTCAGTGACTAAACCTGACCAGGTTTGACTCAGTATGACTATTGACCCTGGACCTTGACCTTGGACGTTGACTGTTATTGACCCCGTTGACCGTTGGTGACCGTTAGTTGACTGAGGTAGACTGGGCCTTAGATTAATGGACTTATTTAGTAAACTTGGGCTTAGGACTAGTTACCATATGCTGATTAATTAGACCTTTTGGGTCCGAATTAGCCTTTGGCTTATTTTACAAGGTTGTAGATATTCGTAAGGCTTAGCTAATAGACTATAGAACCAACATAATGAAATTAATAAATATTTATATATGCAAGAGATGGATAATAAAGAAGTGTAGAACCATAAATGGGCTTACAGCAATTAGATAGACTTGTATGATTCTTGTATGAGCCATTTTGCCTAGCTTCTTAGACTTCTTGTGTGATTAACAGTTAGCATGTTTTAACAACAATCGATTCAAAGGACGAACCAGTGGATCGTGGATCTCGAGGTAGACGTGGCTTGTCATCAAAAAAGGTGGGAATACATTTGACTCTTTTGTAATCATTGTTGTTTATTGTACAAAAGTTTATATTTAACAAACCATGCATTATCTGTCTATGCATTCCATGCTTTATTTAAATTGCATTATGATAATTCTGTTGATTCTTTGAATCTTTCCATGGTTTCGAAAGGACTTGTAATGTTTGTTTGTCATATGATTTGTTATGGGAAATACGAATTTCTACTTGTGCTATATAGGATACGCTCCTTCACATTTATATATACATGAATTCAACTTTTATGCTTATATCGGTCGAAAGTTTGCGAGTTCGGAATTGTCGACATCCATATTTACGAATAGGTGTGGATTTACGAGTTCGGAATTGCACAACCATAGTATACATTGTTTGAAGAAGGAGTTTGTCCATATACATGTTTGTTTACTTCTATGAGGATATGCTCTTTCATATTTATACCTACATGAATTCATCTTTTATGCTTATATCGGTCGACAGTTTGCGGGTTCGGAATTGTCGACATCCATATTTACGATTAGGTGTGGATTTGCGAGTTTGGAATTGCACAACCATAGTATACATTGTTTGAAGAAAGAGCTTGTCCATATTCGTGTTTGTATATCTCAGTGACTTGATCACTATTTAATGTCTGGGAAAACATTATGGTTTTCTTAATCTTCCTTATGATTACTTAGAAGTTAAATGTTAATTATTCATACTTTCAGTTTTCAGAGACAGATCAGAGTTGCGCAGTGAAAGCCACAAGTGTTGACTCCGTTAATTAGTTAACTTCTGTTATGTTTATTATGTGTTTATTGTATCTGTAAACCAATTGACTATTGTATATGTATAATTTGAGAGAAGTTCATGTATATACATTCTGAGCGGGGTTGGTTTTGGAATAAGTTTTGTAGCAGATTTCTTAATTGAATGTTTAAGTATTTGAATTAGATTCGTAGTGCCTCTTTATTTAGTTAATCTCTTGGGCTAGTCAGCTACTAGCTTAGGGGGAGCTACAGTGTTGGTATCAGAGCTCACTATTAGATCTTACATGGGAAATGATAGAAATAGCCAGTGCCAGTTAGTGAAATAGATTAGTTTAGAACTGGGTTGGTTTGTGAGATAAATCTTAATTACTAAAAGCTATCAATAATCAAAAGATTTATTTGATTGATTGATTGATTTGTTTGTTTGCATATGTAGTAAAGTGAAAACTGTAGGGTACACCATTAACTTTAGCTAATAGGATTTGGGAATAATTAATTTAAAAAGTATGAACACGTACATTATTTAATACTAAAATTAGTGAGTTTAGTATTATTGATAGATTGTCACATAGAAATTTGTTGAACACCTTGACTTATACATAGGGTCAATAATTTATAATCACATAAATGTTAATATTATTTTTGAGACTCAATAATATTTCTAAGAGTAGTTAGAATCATAGTTCGACCATCAGTGTTGATAACAAAAATACTATAATAGTAATTATAAATGATAATAAAAGTAATAATAATTTTGATAAGTAATGTTAGCATTTATCAATTAGTGTTATATTAATCTTAGTTTAACTAAAATTTCAATGAGGATATATTATAAATTGTGTGTAGACTCAAATTTAAATCATATTAAATTACCAACGGCGGTATTTAACAAGATATATATAGAATACGGATCCAATATGAATAAATAAAATCCATTATAACAATCTTTACGTAAATGAAGATTTATAATTAGAAGATTAAGACTTAGTGTATCATCTGGATTAATTGACTTAAGAATAATGAAAATGATAATATAATTAAGACATTAATTTTTGATAAGATAGTAACATCAAATAATAACATTATATAATACTAACTACTTTATAGGATAGTAATAACAAAATGTAGTTTTTCTTAATAGTACAACTTAAGGATTATTTAGCAATCATAAAAATTTAAGGAAATAAAATAAATGACTCAGATAACTAAATTGTTAAAATGCTGTGAATTATGTACATAGTTTATGAAGTAAAATTTTTAAGTCAAATCAGTTACAATAAAAGTTTAGAGACTAATTAATTTTAAAAAATTAATAATTAGTTAATCCAGCAGTGGGAAATAGTGAAGGTTGTGTTTTCTCTGTTCGTCGGAAGGCATTGTTGGGATTGACCAACCTTGACAGGGCAACTGCATTCAGAGAGGACCGATCATAGAAGTTTAGTATAATTATTTTAGAAACCAATAGATGACTGATCACAGAAGCTTGGTATAATTCCTTAGGAAACCGATAGATATAAATTCACTTAGAAATAAATTCGTAGGAATCTCCTTTGTAATTAGAGACAATCTTCTTGTAGATAGAAATTAGCGAAAAGAGCCTAAAGACTAGAATTTATAGTTTTCGTTATATAAATTAGTGTAAGAAACTTAGACTTCCCTATTTGATAGAACTTACATCAGCGTAATTGAACCTAGAGCTACAAATTTTAGATTTTAGTTGTAGAAAGCCATATAGGTTTGTGCTTTGTTTTATATTGTTTGCGCTTGGATGGGAGATATGATTACTCTATAAGGTGGGGAGTTTTTTTGAAGACCATAAGAATGGTTCGATTTTCGAGGATGAAAATGATTAAGGTGGGAAGAATGTAAAGACCCGCAAGATTGTCAACGTTATTAGACCGGTCAAGTGTCAAATTAGCCGATAATAACTCGATTAGTTTAACACGAAGGTTAATTAATAGGAACTAATCTAACAATTATCTAGGTACGAAACTAGTACCGTTGAATAGATCTCGAAAAGTTATGCATATTGGACTATCACACGTGTCATTCGGAAACTGGACGAAGAAGATATCACCGGATGAGTATGAAGGGAATATTAGGAATTTATTGACAAACCGACTTGGCTACCCCTATCCAACGTTGGGCGATGTAGTAAACTCAGTTGGCTTATCATCACGACGTGTCGAAGAAAAAGTCATTTCTCTTTTCTTCTTATCTCTTTCTTTCTCTCTTTCCTCTCACGCTTTTCTTCTCCTCTTCTGGAGATTTCGATTCAACAAAATTGAGTTTGTTTTTGTACGAGGATCTGTAATAAGCTTATTAAGATGATGGATCGACTGAGTATGTGTTTTGCTGAAATTATTGGAGCTTCAGAAGAAGATGATAGAGTTGTTGCTGGAAATTGAAGTTAGGGTTTTCTGAAGGATGAAGTTGATTGAGGAATTATATGGAATTGAGTATGAAATCAGTTAATTGAAGATAGGTTTTGTATGTCGTGAACAAGAAGAAGAATTGGGTTGTTCTGAAGTTGTCTTGAGGATTGAATCAACCGTTAGGTTTTCAGGAAGAAATCAAAGATGAATTAGAAGATGCAATTGATGTTTTAAGAAGGGGATTTGACATGGGTATTGATTGATTGGATTAATTAGGATTAGAGATGAAAAGTAGTTCGAGTTTTGTGAAGATGGTTGAGGTTTGATTAAACAGAACTAGTGGGGTGGTGTTAGTTTTGAGAAGATTTGCTGGATGAAGTTAAAGGAAAGAAGAATTGACTCGATTTCTCGGTGAAACCAAATTGAGGTAATAGTTCTTCTTAAGTGAACTCATAGAGCTAATTGTTTTTCTAATTGTTGAGTTCATGTGATGATTAGTTTATAATGTTGTGGTGATGTATATCGCAAATACAATGAACTGGTGGTGTTATGGGTTTTGTGTTGGTGAAAGGTTTAAATGTTTGGGTGATACTGAAGTTGCAGGTGGAGTATGAGTTTAACAGAAGAAAAGGGAATTGTTGTGTTGTTAGTTAACAAGGGAAAGAACATGTTTTGGTTTTGGAAAATTGTGTTGAATAACAGTGAAGAATGTAATGAGAAATGATGTATAAGTTACACAGTTCTTAATGTGTAGGTAAAGTGGGTATGGAAATGGAGTTGAGTGTAGTTGTGGTGGTAGACTGAGGTAATGGATCACTATGTCAGTTGTGTTGTTTTGAATACATGGGTGAGCGAGATGATGCAGGTGGAATAAGTTAGTAAGAGAACGATGTTTAAGTGGTGTTGTTTTGAAACTAAGTTGTTTACTGGCAGTATGTGGACAAGTGATAAGTGATTGAGATGTAATTGCTGTTTGAATGAAGAGGTATATCTGGGAATACTCAGACTCGCAGATTTGTTGGTGGTGTTATGATGGTGGTGCTCAACTGAAATGGGTGAAAGAAGTCCATTACTTGGATGCAGTTGATAGAATATGAATGTCGTAGTTAATGGTACGACATGGATTAATGGTGCATGAGAGTGGAATTGAAGACTGAGTTGGTGTATGTGGAGTGAAGGTTCTGTCATATGGATGAAATGGTGGAATTCTTGAGTACTGAAGTTGTGCAGAATAGAGTGTTGATGCTATGGTTGTAGTTAGTGGTAGTTTTAGTGGAATCTTGCTGTTGCAGGGGAGATGCAAGTGCAGAACTTGGATGTTGGAGTTAAACTTGAGCTGGGATGGGTAGTGAGTGAACTAGTGTAAGAAGAATGAAATAGTAAAGATGTAGATAGTGGTAACTGTATGGTTGTAGATGGCAGCTTCAGTGAAGGCTTGCATCTGATGTTGCAGGTAAGCGTAGTTTATTATTGTAATTAAGTTATGAAGTTGTTTAAGATAAATGATTTAATGTTGTTTCGTTTAATGAAAATGTTACACCAAATCTGGTAGAATGGGAGTCCATTGTTGAATCAATAGTCAGTTTAGCTGACTCAATTTGTTTAGTTGACTTAGTGTTACTGACTGAGTTAACTCAGTGACTAGACCTGACCAGGTTTGACTCAGTATGACTATTGACCCTTGACCTTGACATTGGACGTTGACTGTTATTGACCCCGTTGACCGTTGGTGACCGTTAGTTGACTCAGGTAGACCGGGCCTTAGATTAATGGACTTATTTAGAAAACTTGGGCTTAGGACTAGTTACCCTATGCTGATGAATTGGACCTTTTGGGTCCGAAATAGCCTTTGACTTATTTTACAAGGTTGTAGATATTCGTAAGACTTAGCTAATAGACTATAGAACCAACCTAATGGAATTAGTAAATCTTTAGATATGCAAGAGATGGATAATAAAGAAGTGTAGAACCATAAATGGGCTTAGAGAAATTAGATAGACTTGTATGATTCTTGTATGAGCTATTTTGGCTAGCTTCTTAGACTTCTTGTGTGATTAACAGTTAGTCTGTGTTAACAACGATCGATTCAAAGGACGAACGAGTGGATCGTGGATCTCGAGGTAGGCGTGGCTTGTCATCAAAAGAGGTGGGAATACATTTGACTCTTTTGTAACCATTGTTGTTTCTTTTACAAAAGTCTATATTTAACAAACCATGCATTGTCTGTCTATGCATTCCTTGCTTTATTTAAATTGAATTATGATAATTCTGTTGATTCTTTGAATCTTTTATGGTTTGGAAAGGACTTGTAATGTTTGTTTGTCATATGATTTGTTATGGGAAATACGAATTTCCACTTGTGCTATATAGGATACGCTCTTTCACATTTATATATACATGAATTCAACTTTTATGCTTATATCGGTCGAAAGTTTGCGAGTTCGGAATTGTCGACATCCATATTTACGATTAGGTGTGGATTTGAGAGTTCGGAATTGCACAACCATAGTATACATTGTTTAAAGAAGGAGTTTGTCCATATACATGTTTGTTTACTTCTGTGAGGATATGCTCTTTCATATTTATACCTACATGAATTCAGCTTTTATGCTTATATCGGTCGACAGTTTGCGAGTTCGGAATTGTCGAAATCCATATTTACGATTAGGTGTTGACTTGCGAGTTCGGAATTGCACAACCATAGTATACATTGTTTGAAGAAAGAGCTTGTCCATATTCGTGTTTGTATATATATCAGTGACTTGGTCACTATTTAATGTCTGGGAAAACATTATGATTTTCTTAATCTTGATTATGATTACTTAGAAGTTAAATGTTAATTATTCCCACTTTCAGTTTTCAGAGACAGATCAGAGTTGCGCAGCGAAAGCCACAAGTGTTGACTCCGTTAATTAGTTAACTTCTGTTATGTTTATTATGTGTTTATTGTATCGGTAAACCAATTGACTATTGTATGTGTATCATTTGAGAGAAGTTCATGTATATACATTCTGAGCGGGGTTGGTTTTGGAATAAGTTTTGTAGCAGATTTCTTAATTGAATGTTTAAGTATTTAAATTAGATTCGTAGTGTCTCTTTATTTAGTTAATCTCTTGGATTAGTCAGCTGCTAGTTTAGGGGGCGCTACACAACCCATCAACAAAGCTTGGACTAAGTTGTGGGATCTTGAAGTTCTCCCTAGAATCCAGGTCTTCGTGTGGAAATGCTATAATGAAATATTGCCAGTAGTGGAAAAACTGAGCACTAGAGTGTCAAACCTATCCCTTATCTGTTGTCTTTGTGACAACTTTGAGGAGACCACTACCCATCTCTTCCTCCATTGTACCTTCAGTAGGGCAGTGATGTTAGGTCTAGGACTAAGAGGACCGACTACAAGTGATGTCACAATCACTGAATGGATAGATGACTGGTTCACTAATGTAGGAGAGACTAAAGAGGAAAGAGTGAGACGAAGTACTATAGATGCAACTACATGTTGGGTTATATGGAAACATAGGTGCGCCAAGAGCTTTCGAACAGTTCCAGTTAAACCTGAGACAACTATACACCGAACCAATTACTCTTTAACACATAAACTAATAAACCCAAACTGTTACTCCCTCATCAGAAACCCCTCAACCAACCAACTGCAGAACCTACAAACTAGGAAAATAACAACAACCGGCACAAGCATAATACACTGTCAGTACAAAGTTCTTCCGAATCACTCTCTTGTTATTGTGATCACAGCAGATGAAGAAAACAGGATCCAAGCCAGCAGGGTCTTCACTTGCAGAGTAGCATCGCAGAATGATGGGAGCACACTGGGTGTCCTGGCAGCCATGAAGTGGGATAAACAACAAAGGAACCGAACATGCAACATCCATTTACAAAACAAGCAGCTCCTCAAAGAACTGAAGAAGAAGAAATGGAACAACCATCAATCAACATGCAACAATGAACTGATCGATGACTATGTAGATTATATTTATTATTTTCGCACCTTTGATTGTAATTTCCTAAGGCAAGAGTGGTTTCCAAAACTACATGAGATAGCTTCCAAATTTCACTCTAAACACTCAGACCTTGAGATGAAAGAGCTATTTCAGGACACTTTTGCTTTTGTAAAACATAATGCTCAGCAGGCCTTTGGCTTGACTGACTAAGCTTAATCTAATTACGTCTTTACAAAAAAAAAGAAAATTGTCATGTATTGCAAA
The DNA here is from genome assembly GCF_003573695.1 of Papaver somniferum. Lineage (NCBI taxonomy): Eukaryota > Viridiplantae > Streptophyta > Magnoliopsida > Ranunculales > Papaveraceae > Papaver > Papaver somniferum. Next base: position 101,378,491 of record NC_039368.1, read on the forward strand.
TTGACATAAAGCATGCGCAAGATGATTTACAGGCTTTGGTACATGCTGAAATTTAGCATTTGCAAAGAAATAAACTTCATTGCGAATTTCCAAAATTACCGATTTTATACTCCATGGAATATCTCGCATATGCCTTCAGATAGCTTATATAACATTCTTTGCGTCGCCTTCAAAAACTACCTTGGTCAGAGACAAACTTTTAGCCAGCTTTACTCCCAGTCTACAAGCGATAGATTCTACCAATAAAGAGGAAGTAACATCAAATGTAGTAGTTTTACAGCCTAAGAAGCAACCCATGTGATCTTGAGCAATTGCACCCGCAACACCTTTATTCGGAACGAAAGCTGCATCCACATTTATCTTTACATATGAAATTTCAGGAGGAGTCCACCGTTAAAGATGTGTATCTAATGTTCTACTATACTGATCTTCAGAAGCATTAGTTGTGCACAAACTAAAATCCATAGACGCCTTGTGAAGAATGGTATTTGAAGAAAAAAAACACCAGAAAAAAGCATATCATTCTTATGTTTCCAAATATTCCACATAATACATGCCTGAAAGTAAAACAAGATATCGACGTGCAGGCAATATCACATTAACTATTCAGAACGTGCAGGCAATATCACATTAACTATTCATTCTCTGTAATTCTTCTTCACTGCAATCCCATTATTCAAAACCCTCCATATGAAGATAAGGATTTTTGGTAATAAATTGGTAAAAGACCAAAAAACAATTCCATGGGAATTGACTGTAAGAAGATGAAACTGGGATGTATTGAGAAAGTAAATAGTAGCATGAGTTTGCTGAAAATTTACCAAAAGACGTGCAGGTCCATGTTGGAGTATCTTCCTCTTCAGAACTAAGAACAATGGAAGAAATTTTGTGAACAATCTCCTTGGAGAACGTACTATGAAGCAACTCCATGTTCCACGTATTAGATTCCACAGAAATACGATCCGACACTCTATTAATATCCGAAGAAGCCATACTGGATCTCGGAATAATATTTCCTAACTGATTAGGCAATTAACCACGGATCCTCCCAAATCTTGACTTTTCTCCCATTAGAGATTTGCCAGAATATCTTGTTTTCCAATATCGGTCTCACCTCTATCATACTATTCCACACGGCCGAGGATTTTGGATTTGAATCTGCAAACCAGAAAGAAGTTGAACCCACATTGCATCCTCTTTCTCCAAGAATCTCCAGACCAACTTGCGTAATAAATCTTTATTAATCATCTTAGCATTACGAATTCCTAGCCCTTCCAAATTCCTTTAATAGCCCAGCTTTTTTCCCACTTGAAAAATACATCTTTCTTTCATCAGCAGAATGCCCCCTCCAAAAACTTCTTATCACCTTACCAATATAATTAGTTACACCTTTAGGTAATAAGTAGATTCCCATGAAGAAATTAGGGATATCAGTCAGAGTATATTTACAAAGAACAGTTCTCCCTGCATGGTTGGTGAAACGTTGCCTCCATCCAGAATATTTAAAGTTAAACTTGTCCTCCAAGAAATCATAACTAGCAATTCTATAATCTGACTTGAGTGTGTAAATACCTAGGTATTTCTCCTCTTCACTCGTTTTTTTAACCCCCAGATCCTGAATAGAAGTTTGTTTTCTTATATCTGAAATTCCTCTGCTAAAATGGATAAAAGAGTTGTTGTAGTTTATTCTCTAACCAGACAAAGAAGCATATTCTTCGAGAATGTTTTTTACATTGTTAACATTAACCTTGCAAGTAGTGAGCACGTGTGATGCACGTCGACAACATTACTTTTTCTTAATTTTTTCTTCAATTTCTGAAAAAGTAGTACTTTCGTTTTATTTTTCAATTTGGTTTATTATTAGGTAAAAATGAAAGAAATGGAAATATCACTTTTAATGACACAGAAACAATCTTTCGTATCCGAAACTAAAATCTATAATATATCAATGAAGTATTTGATCATCATATAGGCAACATGTAAAAAGTATATAGACTCTTTCAATTTACCTTTAAATTATAGCTATTTTTTTTGGAGAACTACAAATATATTAAAAACTAAAAGTTTGGTATAGTTGTTTATACTCGTTGCGTAGGTAATTCAAAGAGCTTTCCAAATATAAAAAATTCACAAAAATCCGACGTGCCATTTGAAAGATATGAAGTTTTAAAATATTTATCACCATTTTTATAAAAAAATGGCATTTCTGTAAATAAACTTTTTTACATATTATTATTATTTTAAATCCTTATTCCGTTAAGCATTTTAGTTCATATTTAGATTTATTAACCAAATGGTCCCTATTCCGTTAAGCATTTTGGTTCCTATTCCATTTGGTGGACCAAAATCCGTTAGGTGAACCAAAAATGGGTAAAGATTTTTGATTTAGCTTGCTTGCATTAAAGAGGGGAGAGATAATGTTCACCAAAGAAGAACAGAGCATCAACAAACATAAGATGACTGATTGTTGGTGCCCATCTATTTAATTTGTACCCCTGAAATAAACCCTGTTGTTCATGTTGATACATAAGAATTGATAGCCCCTCTGAACAGATAATAAAAAGAGATAGAGAAAGTTGGCATCCCTGCCTGATTCCTCTTTCATTTTTAAAAAAACCTTGAGGAGCACCATTCAGGTTAATTAAGAACGTTGCAGTTCTAACACAATTCATTATAAGAGAATGTGAATTACCATGAATTCCCATTAACTGAAGCATGTCACCTAAAAATCCCTAGTTAATTCTATCATAAGCCTTCGCCATGTCCACTTTCAACGCAAAGTGACAATTTTCAGCATAAAAAGCATTCATCCAGTGCAGCAACTCCTTCTCCACAATGATGTTATCCGGTATTTGTCTGCCTGGAACAAAAGTATTCTGAGACCAACTTATAAAATTGTCTAAATATGGTTTGATTCTTACCGATAAATTTTTTTCTACTAATTTGTACAAGAAGTTACATAACGATATCGGACGACAGTTTGCAGCAGATTCTGGGTTCTTCAATTTAGGTTTTAAAGCGTGATTTAGGAGATCTGGAAACTCATGATACTGAAATATCTTTTTAATTAAATTCACAACATCATTACATACTATTGGCCAACAATTTTTATAAAATACCAAAGAGTAACCATCAGGTCCTGGAGCCGTAAATGAACCCATTTGTACAAGTGCAGACCAAACTTCCTCTTGAGTTGGTATCCTAGCAACTTCCATATGTCTACTTGTAATGAATGAGAAGACTTTATAGGTTAAATGTCCGATGTTGAGCATTGTTTTCATATTGAAGCAAAGTCTAAAAATGTTGAACCAGAACTCTTGCAATTTCAACCTGATCTGTCAGCCAAACATTATCGTCATTCCTCAAATGTCTGATACTATTCTTTCTTCTCCTACACTGGACAGATAAGTGAAAGTGTTTAATATTCCGGTTGCCATCTTTACCCCAAGTTTGTTTCATCTGTTGGTCCCAATATGTAGCTTCCATGATTAGATACCCATTTAATTGAGTAGTAATCAACTTTTCCTGATGAATTGTTGTTGATGTAAGTCTTTTAGATTGCACTCTTAGTGGTTCTTGAGAACATTAATCTTATGCTTGTAAAGGGGTTTGAAAACATGAAACGTTGTTTAAGAAAGCGTCCCATTGTAAGACGTTACTTAAGAAACCGCCCGACTATGAGACGTGTTTGGGAACAACATCCACATTCCCATGTTTTCTTTTTAATTGTGTTCAAGCATACACGCATTTATTAAACGCGTCTCGCTATATATGAGAATTTCCAATTTAAGTTGTCATATTTAGAAACCTCATTCAACAATTAAGAAATATGCGACTTAGGAAACCGAGACTGCAACAACACTACAATTGCTCTAAGAGGTTCAAACTTGACCATAATAAGCAAACGATCAAATTTTATTATTTGTTTATTATGTTTGCGTATCTGCTTATCCCATAGTGGGGCGATAATAATGAGCGATGAAGAGTGGGGAGACAATAAGAAAAATTCGCTTATTTTCTTACTCGATTGGAGTAACATTCCTTGCGCTAGACACTAATGATCTAGCTATTGATCCTGAAGGGATCAAAATATTAGAAGAAGAAAATATAAGTTTGAAAGAAATATCTCGGTAGCTCAGCTAAATTAAACTCGATATTAGAAACATGTAGAAATCATTGTGATATAGGAGGATTCAGATATGAAGCAATAGACGTTCCCAGTATTTGTAAAGAGGTAAAATTTGTCAAGTCCAAAAAAGAATTTCTCAAGAAAAGGCTTTCACAGATGTCAAACGTGAAATACCTCCACCGTCAGTCAACGATGGAAAGAGAAAAATTTATCAAGCTCCAAAATTAGCACATACACATCTAGGAAAGTACATTCTTTATGTTTGTTATTATTTGGAATTAAAGGTCACCTACAAAGGGGATGTCAGTTTCACATAAGGAATGAGAAACTTGATGATGTTTTTGTCTGGGCATCACAAGAGGTGGTCAAACCTAAATCATATAACAATGACGATCCTTTTGATGGGTTGTAAACATCCAACCTTTTGGTAAAGAAATAAGTTATATGATCATAAACCGAGTTTTCCCTATAAACGTTGTACGAAGTCCATTCATGATTGTCAAGAGTATAGAAAGGAAAAGGCATGTTGGTGCAAAATTAATTACCCCAACAATCTTCGAGATGTGTGAATGCTGATTGAATCTCCGTCGTTGCTTTATTTCTCCATAATTGTAGATGAAAAAAGAGGGGGTACCTGCAAAGACACTCCGATGCTTAAGTCAGAGAGAGTTCTAGACAGGTATTTTCAGAGGAGAAAAGGAATTGTGATTGTGTCACTTTTTGAGTTGGATTTCAGCCTCTATTTATAGGCAGTAAACAAATCTTATTGTTATGATTTGTAGTTATTTCAAATAACCACCAAGATTTACCTTTATCTTATGAGATTTGTAGTTATCTTAAATAACTACTTAAATTACTTATCTCCCAATATTTGAACATATCCTGGAAGATTCATGTTCATCTTAATCATATGTGCACATATTGAAAGATCTATGTCTATCTTGTCAAGATTTGCATTTATCCAAGAAGATCTATGTTTATCTTTATAGATCTGGATATATCTTGAGAGATTCTAAGCTATCTTCTCCAGATTCATAGTTATCTCAATATAACCATATTTTATCTCTTGAGATCTGTATTTATCTTTAATGGTTTCCATAATAAACCATTTTTGGTTTCCTTGACAAACCCAACCGGGCTTCTTTAATAAGCCATTTTTGGTTTCCTTAATAAACCCAGTCGGGCTTCTTTAATAAGCCATTTTTGGTTTTCTTAATAAACATAGTTGGGCTTTTTTAATAAGTCATTTTTGGTTTTCTTAATAAACCCAGTCGGGCTTCTTTAATAAGCCATTTTTGGTTTCCTTAATAAACCAGTCGGGATTCTTTAATAAGCCATTTTTAGTTTCCTTAATAAACCCAGTCGGGTTTCTTTAATAAACCATTTTTGGTTTCCTTAATACACCATTGGATTTCCTGATAAATCCAATCGGACTTCTTTAATAAGCCATTTTTTATTTTGAAGCGCATACGCATCCTGTACGTACACCATTTGTATGATGATACAAACATCGCCCCCTCTTAATCCTCAACTTGTTCATGGGTTAAGAAGGACGACACCTCCCTTGTATCTAAAAGTGAGAAATGTCATTAATCCAAAATAGCCCGTGAATACGTACCGTTGATTACTGCAAAGTAGCTTTTGTTTTAGCATGACGATTTTGCATGGTTGGGACCTAGATATGCAAGCCTTTTGGCTTGACCAAATTGCAGTGGATCCTTGAATCATCCCTTTTTCCGTATATGTGACAACTGGCATAAGTACATTTTTCATGTTAACTGGAGCCATAGTCGCCAAAAACACTTGTTGAAGAAAATCCTTTCATTTGGCAGTTGGTGAAAATCTTTTCAAATTTGGAAAAATCTAGCTTTATCTTGAATCCGGCAGGCTTATACTTATAAACTTGGATCAAGAGAAAATTTTCTATCCAGCCTTACAATATATCCGATCGTCTATTTTGATAAGCTGAAATCAAGCTCGGATTTTCTTGGCTGCACTTTTCTTCTAGTACGCCATTTGTCTTGGTGCTATAACAGCAACGTGCTATCTCATACCTAAAGCCGTATTCCTCAAAAATTAATTGTTGTTGGAGAAATATCTTCATTAGATATATCAGCCAGCTTTATCATGCATCCAATAAACTTTAAATTTAGTAATCTTGAATCCTCATAAGATCTTTTGGCAGCAATTTATTTGTTGCGCGCCACTTGCCTCTACCCTATATAAGCCGTGTTGAGGAAACCTTCTCATCCCAACATCAGGAGTTGTTGATAAAGCTTCTTCATTTGAGTAAGCTTTTAAATCCTTTCTAGCAGTATATCATTAATTAATGAAATAGTGATCATGATTTACCAACTCTAACTTTTGTCTTGGTTTGCTCAGGTACGTTTGTAGCTGTGTTCTCAGATGAGTTTGCGGACGTGTACGACCTCCATCCTCACCAAAGCTCCTGCCTCAATTGCAGCTAGCAAGAGTAGGCGCCCAGGTGCAGCAGGAAATGGACCTACAATGTCCAATCCCATCCCCACTTGCTGGAATGGCCACTGACTCATAGCCAGACGTCGCTCTCCGGCTGGATTCTTCATAAGAGACCATGTAGCTAACAACGATTCTTGTATACTTTACTGCATAAGCACAAAAGTATCCTTGAGATAAAAATCTATGCGTCAGATTTCTTCCTGCGGAATGATTGTCTCAGCACTTTTAATGTGCCTTAGCGAGCAGTTGCTTCCTACATCCCAAGTCGTACAAAGAAGGTACGACTCCATTGCAATGCAATTGTTGTTTTTGTAAAGATGATGATCCATATATCCCATAATCTCTATATGTACACTTTCCAGAATACTATATTATTAATCCAAAACACTTCGTTTATCCCTTTTTCTTTGTTAGAAAAGATATCGCAAGTATTTCCCCGGGCGTTGGTCGTTTCTTCAATTCTAGCCGCCCCCATTTAATTCTAGTGAAACTGAAAAGGACATCTCCTTTTGTTCGACCTTCCCGAAATACGTCGATTTTGATAGAATTCTATGCGACACCTTAGCCGCCCCAATTATCTGTAGAGATATTGTCAAAGACGCCCCCCAGGGGCAACGGGAAATGAACCTACAATATCCAATCCCTTCTTGCCAAAGACGCCCGTAAGTACATCGAATAATGGACCTACTATATCCATAACGGTATGTAACTCGCTTGTTGGTCTCTCAGTCCACGCATATTTTTTTTTTTCTGTAAGTTCTTTTGTGTCATGTTGTTCTGCAATATGTGTTCCCTTAATAGCAAAGTTTGAGCTGCTGCAGAATGATGCGTGCATCGAGCTGCGTCTGTAGAGTGTGCAGGTGTATACATATCCAATGATGTATGCAAAAGCAGCCTTGGCATTGTGACCTTGTCGCCTGGGCTTTTGCCTTGTATAAGCAACATCTCAAATTTCTTTGGACCTTTAGTTTCCTTTCCAACAAGTTGTAAAGAATTGCACGGCAACGAAGGCTTGGAATGAGAGCTTTGTTTGCATTCTTGTTCTCTCCTTGCTATATGCTGATTTGGCAGATCTCTAACTTTCGACGATCCCAGCATGTTGTTTACGACAAGTCTACTTGTAGAGTTGTAGTAATAGTGGCAAGTTCGAGGAACAACTTCCACCAAGATACTAGTCCAGTAAGGACGCTTTGAGTCCTTCATAGATACTAGTCCAGTAAGCACTTTGAGTCCTTCATAGATACTAGTCCAGTAAGCACGCTTTGAGTCCTTCATGTCTCTATGCTGGTGCTCGTGCTTTGGATGTTAACTTGCATTAACCCCATCATACGGGTTAGAGTACTATATAGATGTGGATTTGGTTATACAAGATTGTAATTCGCCATTTTCGAATGTAAAACAACAGCCTGCCCTCGTTGTGTGTGTCTGCGTCCATAGCTACACTGTTCGTGCATCCGTGATGGAAGAACTTTGGGCTGTTGTGGAGTGAACTTCACATGCCGCAACCACTATGGATTGAATACGTGATTGGAGTTGCGTACTTCGTTTTTAGCTTTTTAGCAACTGCCTCTTTAATGCTTTCGTGTAGACTGGCATCCCCTTGCTGTTTTGCCCTTCAGTGGCAGTCTTAAGACAATTGTACGCACCTGTAACTCATGATCAGAGTGAGTAAGAGTCGCAAAGATCTCATGGAATCAACTTTTTTCAATTGAATTGTTGTACATGCCTTGGTCAAATACGATTTCAATACTATAGTAGTTTCGCTACTAGACACATTAATTAATGCCTTTAATCGAACTGCCAGTAATTCCAGATGTATACATCGGAACCCCTAATGATGATGTTTTATGTTTTTAATAAAAACTAATATAAGGGAGACATTCTAGTTTCTACTACATAAACATGGTTCCCAAGGACTTTGCATTCTCGGTAACTATTGCAGCGGGATATCATTTTAGGGGTGTGACTATGTTCACGATATGCCACGGTACCTATAACAGCTCATATCCTATGATATTTCTCAGTTTTTATGTACCAAATCATGCTCAGCCATTTGTAATTCATGGATACGGACATACATGAGTTAGAGGCATCGAGAATCGCTCCGAGTCCTCGGACTGTATCATTTTTTTAGGACGCCTGAGTTTGAAAACTAAAAGGTACCATGCATTAAGTAAGGTCTGCAAAAGCTTATATGCTCTCTATAAATTTATAAACTTTTCGAATGATATTTTCTTAGAGTGGCTGATACTTATCTTGCTTCACCATATGAAGATAGAATGCTGCGGTTTGAGTCAGAATTCGGCAATTCAAAGCTCTAACCCTCATCTTGGTACACTTCTTATGTCTAGTCATATGACTCGATCTGGAGCCTCCCAGTAGCACTGTATTTTGAGCTTTTCTTGTTGTTGGCAACGGTGTTTTGGAACAATTCTTTGCTGCAACTTTGGTGTCCTCCACTTGAATTTTTCATAAGCTCATTGTCCCACTCCGTCTCTCCGAGAACAAATAAAAGTGAGCATAGATTTTCCGAGAAGGAACCGTGAATGTGCAAACCAAAGTTCACCAGTAATTGGCATTCCACGTCACATTCTTTACGAGTCCTGAAACCACATTAGATGGGATCTTTAAATCTTTTTAAATTGCTTTCCACTCACAAGCATTTATCTTGTAAACAGAGTGCTGGACTTAAGACCCTCAGGCTTTTCATCAAACATTTTATGTTCTTCTCAGGGAAACTAATTTGAAGCGGGATTCTCCATGAGACTCTTCTTTAATTAATTAAAGAATTCGCCCGCGTATCTTCCATCACTTGCGTTGGTTCAAACTATTTGACTCGTAACGAGTAGAATGATCCGAGTTGATTAATTTATGCAAGTAAATGGATCCGTCCGACTTGGCGTCTCATAGATAATTAGAACTGGATCTCTACGAGATTATTTCTCCAAAGTGATTCATGTATACTAACTCGAGATGGTTTGTTCCCAAGATACCTCATCCGAGATTGGTTGACGTTATAAGTTTTTCGGAGCTCTTCGTACGCAATAGCTGCATCTTGATTTTCTTTATTCTTGTTATTAGTCGAACGAGTGTTGGCGAGCTGAACTTGACTTCCATGTCAAATTTATTATTCTCGAATTATCATTTCACGAGTTAAGTTCATCTTCGTAATACTGAGACTTTCTCAACTGGAGTTGGGTTTATCTGTGAACTCCAGCTTAGACGTGAAGGGGGCACGTACGAATTTCTTACGATCTGTAGACTATATTTAATCTCCAACAGACTACTCAAAGCATGACTTTGCTCAGTGGTAAAGAGAGAGATTTTTAACGACGTGTGCCCTTAATCGGCGCCAAAATATGTTGGTGCAAAATTAATTACCCGAGATATGTGAATGTTGATTGAATCTCCGTCGTTGCTTTATTTCTCCAGAATTATAAATGAAAAAATAGGAGGTACCTGGAAAGACACTCCGATGCTTAAGTCAGAGAGAGTTCTAGACAGGTATTTCAGAGGAGAAAAGGAATTGTGATTGTGTCACTTTTTGAGTTGGATTTCAGTCTCTATTTATAGGCAGAAAACAAATCTTGTTGTTATGATTGTAGTTATCTCAAATAACCACCAAGATTTACCCTTATCTTAAGAGATTTGTAGTTATCTTAAATAACTACTTAGATTACTTATCTCCTCAATATTTGAATATATCCTGGAAGATTCATGTTCATCTTAATCATATTTGTGCACATCTTGAAAGATCCATGTCTATCTTGTCAAGATTTGCATTTATCCAAGAAAATCTATATTTATCTTTATAGATCTGGATATATCTTGAGAGATTTTAAGCTATCTTCTCCAGATTCATAGTTATCTCAATATAACCATATTTTATTTCTTGAGATCTGTATTTATCTTTAATGGTTTCCATAATAAACCATTGGGCCTCCATAATAAGCCATTTTTGGTTTCCTTAATAAACCACTGGGTTTCCTTGATAAACCCAGCCGGGCTTCTTTAATAAGCCATTTTTGGTTTCCTTAATAAACCCAGTCGGGTTTCTTTAATAAGCCATTTTTGGTTTCCTTAATAAATCACTGGATTTCCTTGATAAATCCAGTCGGGCATCTTTAATAAGCCATTTTTGATTTTGAAGCGCATACGCATCCTGTACGTACACCATTTTTATGATGGTACGAACAAAGGCCGTGTTAAGGTCTGATGCTCCCAGTTGGAAAAAGATAAGTTGCAAAAGAACAATCAACCCAATTATCTTCCGAGAAATATTGGAAAGAATAATATGAAGAAGATTCGAATGTTTTTAAACCCACTAATAAGTGGATACCAAAGAACATCAAAGGAAGGATCCCCAGTAAAGTTGGAGTACATAGTTATGGTTGCTGAAAATTTCATGAGAAAGAGGAATTTATACCTCAAGCTTCATAAATGACCTCTCTTATGATAATCCGAAAGTGAAAAACAAGAATATGAGGAAGAAGAAACAAGATAAGCCAAAGCCTACATATGATAAATAAAACCACCGAGGTAGAAAAGTTTGTTTCAATTACCTGTGGTGAACAAAGCAGTGTTCACCCCCACACAAATTAATTGTATTAAAAGTGCCTCCTTAACAAAAATACCTTAATATGAAAAATAGTGAAGGAAACACAAGAATTGGGGCGTACATTTTTGATGGGTAAAATATTGAATATTTAGTGAAGCCATAGGATTCATGATGTGATTCTTCTAAAAAGGTGTGTATATAAACTTGAGCAACTTTATGATTCTATTATTGTATGCTTGATGTTAGAGCATTTCTCGGTCGAACTCACAAGTGTTGGTATTTCAAGCTTATTGTCAAATTCAGTTGTCAAAACTATATCTTGATTACTAGTCTACAATTAGTTAAGTCTCGGTGTAGGATAAAGGTAGTTGAGAAACAAACCAGTCATCATTTGCGTTCTACCTTTTGAAGGCGAAGATCAACCGAAGCTTTGGAGAACTTCATCAACAAAAGGTAAGTGAAGACTGAACTGCCTATTTCTCAAGTTATATTCACTTTTATATCCTTGAGACATTTGTTGCATAACTAATTAGACTATCTTGCATAGACAAGAATTTCGAGTCGGAGAACTAAATATTTAGTTTACGAATTTATCGAAATATAATGACTAAGCTTAATGAAAATTTGTTCATATTTGATCAATTTCGGTGGAGAAAAATTTATTGTTCACAACCAAATCATGATTCAAGTTTATCATTCGAAAATAGACTGGAACAATGATATGCGTCATTAATGTTATTCGGGAATGTTTCGAATTGATTAAGAAAAAAAAATAGAACTACTATATTTGGAATACAAGACAGTGTTATCAGTCTTACAAACTGAGAAAACTGCTATAAGTCTGAAGTCGTATTACATGTACTCATACACATAGCGGAGTAGCTATATATCGACTTACAGATTTATGTGATACACATATTCGTATGCACATCATGGGAAAATCTGTTTGTTTCGTGATCCGAATAGGTCTGTGTATTCGTGTACAAACCATTTTTGAATTGTGGTAAGGGAACCGGGTTTAAGCATTCAAATCGGTATGTGAACCAATACAATTCTATATTCCTGAACCAGTTTAGTACCCAAACCGGTACGCGAACTGAAAAGGTTCTGTGAACTCCGGAACCAGTAAAGTCTTAAGGTTTCCAAACCGGCTCGCAAACTGAAGAAGTTATGTTAACTCCGGAACTCAGTTTTGCACCTAAGTTTGTAAACCGGTACGTGAACTGAAAAAGTCCCGTCAACTCCGGAACTCGGCTTTGCTCATAAGTTTGCAAAACGGTCCACGTACCATGACTCAGCTGATTCACGAACGACTCATGTATTTGTACTTTGTGCATTTACAAACTATGTCTGACTCATGTATTTGTACTTTGTGCATTTACAAACTATGTCGATTGTGTTCAAATACGATTAAATTATTTCTACGAGATGATTTGCATTTGATCAATTCTCTAAAACACTAGAGTCACTTGATCACATGATTGTGACTCAAGATTAATGTCTTTGTGTTCATGAAAATGAGTGTTAAGCTTTTATGTTCAAACCGGTTAGTATCGTCAAACCATGTTGGACATAATATTTCTACACGGTTCGGCTACAGTTTACCTAACCAGAGTGTATATCTTGTTTATGTGAATAAGATTCAAAGTTTTCATCTAACGGTGAATATTGTTTGCGTGGTTCCAAAGTTATCTTAGCTTAAACCTAAAGCAACCTATGCTTTGAAGTCTGTATAAAGGGAACACTTGGAAACTGGGATATTTGAATCCTGACACTACTTTTTGGTGTGTCCTAGTTGTATCTAGAGTCGTCCTATCCGAAAACCCTTTTAGGGTTTAACGACTATCAATAACTTCATTGGGATTCATGAAGCCAGGTCCAGTTATCTTTTATCTTAATAACTTGTGTATCCTGATCTTGTTCGATTGTTGATTTATCACTTAAACAAGATAGATAGAAATCACAAAGTTCTTTGTCTCAACTTTGTGATTCCATAAGTTTTATACTTGTGAGGTGAATAATAATATAGGATGCACTTCGGGTTGCATAAGTCTGGATTTCTAGGATAGCTAGACTTCAGTCAATTATTATTGATTTCCATCACCTTGATCCTACGTTTGATCCGATCATCTGTTTCAATCGTACATCAGGAAATCAATTGTATATGCTTAATCTATGAGAGGCAAATTTGGTTTAAAGTCTTCAATTGAGTTGAATCAACTCTTAGTTGGTGTGACATCATCTAAGGGAATCAATTGCACGGAGTCCTGCTGGGATTCAAGAGGCATAAGGAGCGCGACTGTACCTGAATCAGTGGGAGACTGAGTTCGGGCTCAATTACATTTCAGACTGAAATTAATTTCTAGTAGGCTAGTTTCTTTAGCGGCTTGATACAATTTGGTGTTCAATCTGGACTAGGTTCCGGGTTTTTTTCTGCATTTGCGGTTTCCTCGTTAACAAAATTTCTGGTGTCTGTGTTATTTCTTTTTCCGCATTATATTGTTTATCTTTATAATTAAAATCTCACAGGTTGTGCGTTGATTAATCAGAGTAGATACGTCCAACCTAGTTTGTTGGATACGACTTGATTGATTCTTGGATATTGGTCTTTGGTACCGTCCAAGACTCTCTTTGTGATTAGGTTCACATATTCAATTATGTAAACGTTTTAATCGCAAGACATGTAGAAATACAACTCTAGACACTTTCCTTGATTGAGTTTTAACTCTCAGAGTTGTGTTGAGTTTGTCCATACAGATTTCCTATGAAAAAGTTAGTGGTGTATTTTGTACCCCCAGTGTTTTCAACTGGTATTATAGAAGGAAAACACATTAAGACCTAATAAATTTGTTTTTAAAGCAGTCTGACTATATGGACAGGGACGAAATCTCTAAGGATGCATACCAGAATGCCTTGATGATTCTTCAGAGACTATCTTCCTTAAGACTTACTGTCTCACAGGATGTTCTCGATTCAATCAAAATCCCCAATACCTTGATTGATGGTGAAGAATCAACAAGAAAAAATAAACAATCCTTTGCAAAGGTTAAAAACAAGAAACGTCATGTTAAGAGTAAAAAACTAAGCTGTCTTAAAAGATTGCTAAACAGTCTCTTTAAGGAATACTATAGAAGAGGTTCTGTAGGTGAAGATATGTTTTAGCTTTTGAAAAATCGTTTAAGTTCTTGGAATACATTGCATTGATCTTGAGTAAGGAGGTACCCATTCGGGTTCCAGTTGCTGAGACCTGTTATCAGTGTGGGAAACCTGGCATGTTATAAAAACTTGCACATCTGCTACAGTTTTGTCTACTCAAGATATTTTCGGAATATCATCTCTTGATCACCATGAGGATAAATAAACTAAACCGGAAGACTATCACGCCAGATTGGTTTGTGAGCTTTTTTCTCATCCAACCTCTTGTTAACAAGATCCTGGCATCACCCCATCATGTATTTGTTTGAGATGGAGAAAGTAGCAGTAAGGGCTTGTTTATGGTTGTGTTTTATGTTCCGCATTATATCTATCAAGTGTTTGAAATTCATGATCATATAACTAATCTCTGGTTAATGAAGTATCTTGTAATAAATTATGATCATAAAATCACGCATTGTCGAGATGGCCCCAATATCATGATGTGATAAAATCAATATAAATTATTGGTCTTCTATTTCCGTGAATGTCAATTTGTCATCTTGTACTCGGGATTTATTTTTCCATTGAGCTAAGAATAAGATTAATCATTTGATTAAATTGATATTTTTATCAATCTTTAGATTGACTCGGAAGTCAAAAACTTGGCATGGTTGTGTACTCCTTGAAAATGCGGGGGTCTAACAACCACACCCAATATTTCGATTAGCAATCTGTATGGACTAACTCCAATATACTTTTTAGAGAATTAACTAGACAGTCAGATTCAATCTTAATAAAAGTATATCAAAGAGTTATATCTCTCTTTCTCGATTCAATACCTACTCAAGAAAATAGAAATCTGCGAGTCTAATTGAATACAAGAGAAATCACTTGAACGGTACCAAAGACCAATGTTCAAGTATCAATCAATTTCAATCAACAACCGAAGGTTGGATTTCCCAATTGATCTACTTAACACACAACCTGTGATATTTCAATTATATAACAAAGTTTTGTTAACGAGGAAACCGCAAATGCAGAAAAATCCCGGGACCTAGTCTAGATTGAACACACACTGTATTAAACCGCTACAGACACTAGCCTACTACAAACTAACTTCGGTCTGGACTGTAGTTGAACCCAAATCAATCTCACACTGATTCAAGGTACAGTTGCGCTCCTTACGTCTCTGATCCCAACAGGATACTACACACTTGATTCCCTTAGATGATCTCACCCACAACTAAGAGTTTCTACGAGTCTACGACCCAAAGTCGAAGACTTTAATAAACAAATCTGTATCACACAGAAAAGTCTACGGTAATAGATAAATCTGTCTCCCACAGAAATACCTACGAGTTTTTGTTCCATATTTTGATAAATCAAAGTGAACATGAACCAATTGATAACCCGGACTTATATTCCCGAAGAACAGCCTAGTATTATCAATCACCTCACAATAATCTTAATCGACTAGCGAAAGAAGATATTGTGGAATCACAAACGATGCGACGAAGATGCTTGTGACTTCTTTTATATCTTGCCTATCGTAGAAATCAATCTCAAGCCAATCCTTACGATTGTACTTAGTACGATGGAAACAGCAAGATCAGATCACACAACTACTAGAAAGTAGTACCGGTCTGGCTTCACAATCCCAATGAAGTCTTCAAGTCGTTAACCTACAGGGTCTTGGTAGAAACCTAAGGTTAAAGGAGAATCGAATCTAGCTAATACAACTAGTATTACACAGGATGTGTGGGTATTAGGTTTCCCAGTTGCTAAAGTTCTCCCTTATATAGTCTTTCAAATCAGGGTTTGTAATCAAGGTTAGCTTAGTAACAAAGGATTCAATATTCACCGTTAGATGAAAATCTGATTAGATTCAAGCTAATATCTTTCAACAGTTAGATCGAAACTTAGCTCGGTACACACAAATGAACTTCACGTTTATCTAGGTTTGTGTAACCGTACCCAAACATGTACATCTGGTTGGTTCAACAGTAGTTAACCAAATGATTAGTCATATGAGCACTTTCATATCAACCATATTCTTCTTTACCACAACTAGTTCAAATGACTCAAATAAACTAGTTAAAGAGTTGTTTAGTTGCTTAGATCTTTATAATAGACACAATTGAAACAAAAACGATTTGACTCACTCGAATCGATTCATGAACTTTATAACCACGGTTTGAAAACTTGCATTCCCTAGTTTATATAAGTGTAAGTTCACGAATAATTGTTTTTTGAAAATAACCAACTTAAGTACGCGGACTTAAGTACCAGAAATAAGTTCGTTTTCAATTCACAAACTCCATCA
The DNA here is from genome assembly GCF_003573695.1 of Papaver somniferum. Lineage (NCBI taxonomy): Eukaryota > Viridiplantae > Streptophyta > Magnoliopsida > Ranunculales > Papaveraceae > Papaver > Papaver somniferum. The sequence goes on from NC_039368.1 coordinate 101,395,114, forward strand.
TAAATTCTCGGGATGAGAACCTCCGACAGTACGTGAACTGGGTAAGCGGACTCTAGTTCCGGTTTTCTTGAGCAGCAAAGTACGCATACTCAAGGAATAAGGACTTATACATGTATGAGTTAACTCACAATGCTTATATCCAACCATGGTTATATAATCTAAACTCTCATTTCAATCATTGAAACATTCTTAGAGGACGCTATATAGTTATTCACAAACCATTTTTCGTCAAAGCCATTTTCAAGTGATTGAAACTTAACATGATTTTCGTCACTATTAAAGATGAACTTGGCCAAAGCGAAAGCATATCAACACATATTTCGAGAAATAGATAAGCGAGATAAACTCGGCTCGAAATAGAAAATGTGTATAATCAAAGTCTATATAGCAAAACGACTTTTGTCTCAAGATAGGAGATAGAGTAGATAGACTTTTCAGTGATAGATAAGTTCAAGTCTCCACATACCTTTTAGTCGATGAAGTTCCACCAGTTCCTTGAGTAGTTCTTCGTCTTTGTATGATGATCGCCATGGAGTCATGAGTACAACTACACTTTCTATCCTAGTCCGAAACTTAGCTAATAGTAGACTAGAAATCAAGACTTATAGTTTTGATCACTAACATTGACAAACATGCTTGAGATAGCAACGCATGCGAGTTCGACTGAGCATTGCTCTAACAATCTCCCCCTTTGTCAATTTTAATGACAAAACTATCAATACATATTGAATACAAAAATAGATAAATAAATTTTTGTAGCTTCTCTTCCACATGCCTGATCTTCATGGTTCTTCAACATTACTCGAAATCTTCGTCACTTCCAAGTACTCCAATAATCCCAAAGGTTGTAAGTTTAGTATCACCGTTGTTGAAAATCCGTAGTCATAATAATGAGAAAACAAGAATTCTCAATCATTGTTATACATTTTCATAGTATTATTATACAACATCAAAGTTCAATTGTATCACAACTTTGACAACAATACTATGGTGATATGTATCACTCCCCCTTAGTCAATACTCCATCTCATATGGAAACCACTCCCCCTTACATATGATCCGAAAACCATATGTATTTATAGTGTGAACTACATACTAATTCTCCCCCTTTTTGTCAATAAAATTGGCAAAGGTTCGAAAACTAGTGGGATCCTAATGAAATTTCCATAGAGACATTTCATGACCAAAATTAAGCACATATCAACTTTTTAGATGTCATCATATAGCCGAAGCTAAATGCATTCATCAAGGAGTTTATAAAGATACAAGATAACCCCTATAATATTCCACGGCCGCACTCCCCAAAAATATTTGGCAAGTAAGCAAAAGTTTAATTAAGAACTCTCCCCCATAAATTGTCATTCCCGAAAGAACAACAAGCGACCTTACTTTCATAAGAAAATAAGGATTTCTTTGGACATAACAAATCACATGCGAATATGAATTTGAATCAAAAAATACTCAATTAAATTAACCACAAGAAAACCCATGATTAATTCAATCGGAATACACAGCTAAATTACCATAAGACTGTGATGAATTCAATTGGTCATGCTCGACATAAAAGAACTTTCGGAGCCGCACAATATATACATAAAATATGGATCAGGGAAGATCAATACTGCGGAATATACAAGAATTCATTCTATTTTCCATCACTATTTGCATAATGACATATTATAAACATAATCCTCGTAATCAAAAGTTCATCATATCTTCCATCAATACTTGCATAATGACATAATAGGCTTAAAACTTTTGTAACGTCAAAAGTTCACTCATTCTTTTATCAATATATGCATATCGACATATGAAAGACTTAGCTTTTGAAAAGGTATGGGACAATCATACTTCACGGAGGCAAACACACATATCCCATTATAAATTTACAATATATAAAAACCATAAAGATTAATACTACAAAAAATCATCTCCCAAACCTAAAAACATGAAGATGAAAACGTTGGACATAGCTATGTGTAATTACAATAATGGCTATTCCAAATTTAGTTATTATTCCTAAAAACACAATAATAAAATTCTCATAAGAAGATTTACTATATGTTAAGACCTTTGAAGAATTCTTTATCGTCCCCGAACTCCTTGTCGTCAACAGCCATTGGGACATAAGGTTCATGAAAATATGAGTTAATATCAATAAACCTTCTTGACTGATGTCGAACCAGGGCCTTCTGAATCTCATGAGTCTTAAGCACAAAAGCCTTTATTTATTGAATCTCCTTTCGTGTCTCCTTCAATACTTCAAGAACATCAGAAAACTTCTGAGAATTTGAAGGAACAACTCTTGGCTTCCTCACATTACTTCTTTTCCTTTTCAAAGTTGGAGGCAACGGAGATTTCTCTTTTTCATTCATGATTGATGGCTTGACAATCATATTAACATCTTTTCCATCAGAAGACATAATACTTGGAGCATCCATAAGCGTATGGGTTTGTGAGAGGAAATCACAATTCAACTCAACAAGTAGTCTTAAGATAAAAGAAGTTTCAGAGAAGGAAAAAAGAATGTAGGGTTACGCAACCTTTAATAGGTTCGTGCACGCACAATTCTGAAACCTAAAGAGAGTAAAATTGTCGAGAATAACCTTCCTTTATTGATAGACAGGGATTCCCATTTTGTATCAAAAAAAAAAACTAAGAAAAGATGAAGGCAAACTTTTCCTAAAGCCTGAGAGGTGCACAACCTTGTCTCTTTTGATCAGGCACATGAGACAAGATCACCAAATCAACACAATCAAGTTGTGTTGCGGTGAACAACAATTTGTCCACCATGTTCCTGATTTGAGTTGTTGTTCACAATTTTTGTTCTTTTTCTTAATTAAAAGGAAGTGTATCAAGAAGGAGCAAATCAAGCAATCATCTTCAAAATGAGCTATTCAAGTAAGATCAAATCTTCTCTCTTTGTGTTTTTGGGATATTCTGGGAAGAACAAAAGGAGTTAGTAAAAAAACCATGCCTAAGGAAATCCTTGAACCCAATCTTAACGAAGAACCTAGGGTCCTTTTTGTTAACAAGGATTGTTATGAAACTTATGAGAAAATTTCAACAAGAGAAATCATTCTAGAGAAGAAATTAGAAGAAGGGTATATTAGAATGGAAGATCGAGCATTTTTTGATGAATATGAACTAGAAACATCTTTTGTGGTTTTAATAAAGGATTTGATCTTCTTATTAACGTATTTTGCAAACATTATGATGTGATCTTAATAAGTTGAGCTTTAGAACTATGATTGGGATAGGAAAGATTGTTGTTAATCGAGAATTAATTTTTGAAAAGACGAGGGTACCCAATTATACCTCAAACTAAAACTTTTCCACCTGTAAGTCCTTTCTCCGAAAATGATTGTCTATGGACTGAGTCGAGACAATACAACAAATCGGTTCATACTTCGTGTGATCGTCTATGGATACGAGATCGAGACAATACGACATCAAGATAACTTGTGTGATTGACTATGGATACAAGATCGAGACAATACAACAACGAAGTATGTTTACTTGATAAAAGGTTCGGAATTAACCAAACACAATAGGATTACTTATCAAGTAAATAGGAATTAATGTTTGTGTAATTTACTTTAAATTATAATAACAACAATTATTATTGCGGAAAATAAAAGTAAATGACATAACAAGATTTTGTTAACAAGGAAACCAGAAATGCAGAAAAACCCCGGGACCTTGTCCAGAATTGAATACTCTTAGGATTAAGCCGATATACAAAATCAAACCAACTTCGTATAGTTGAGACCAAGCAACTAAACCTATAGTTCACCTAGTTCCGTCTGTATTCCCATGCCTCAGACCTGTAATAATTCATGTACTTGGAACAATTCCTTTGGTTTGTATTCCAAGTAGTAAAGGAACAACAAATATGTTTGGTATCAACTTTTTTCAACCAAGTGATGTGAGTTCGACAAAAGGCTCTTCTGTTTATCTCAATAAACTCCTTTGTTAGGTTCTTAGATCTATCTTATTATCAACTACCAAAGTAATTGTTAAGATTGCAATCAATACTTTTAATCACAAAGAATTGTATTGATGCCGATCTACACAACTAATCAATCTAATCTATCACAAGGATAAACCGATTATAGTTGGATCCTCTTTTACTGAAACAAGTATTGTGCACACCAAAGATTATGAACCCAAATCAGAAATCTTCAAAGTCTTCTTTGTCTTCAAATCTTCTTAGATCTTCAATAAACACCTTCACACACTCAACTTGAATCTCTTGTAATCAATCAATCACGCACAGAACAGAGTCTGTTAACAATGGATTATCACAAGATGTCTTTAAATCTACAAATAGTCTAAAGATCCCCGTCAAAACTTCAATCTAGTTTGAGTAAATCTTATATCAGAAGAGAAGATTCTCAAGCATAAACAAACTAGGTGCAATCAAAGTTCAACCACCGTTAGTCAATCAAATCAATCGAAAACAAAAGATAAACCGCAATTATCTAGTTTCCCAAAAACGGTACTAATAGAGATTTTCAATCCCAAAGAAGTCTTTAAACTGAGCGGTCGTAAGATATTTCGCCTAATTAGGTTATTCTCCTCTCCGAACAGGCGGATTCAACAGTAGCAACACAACTGAGATAGTTTTGCTGTCACTGAGGATTAGTTTGCTCGAAATGCAAACTTTGATATTTATATACCAAGGAAGTTTGGACACCAAGGAATTTCTTTTAGAGCACTACTCGGTCAAACTCGCATGCGTTGCTATCTCAACCATGTTTGTCAATGTTAATGATCAAAACTATAAGTCTTGATTTCTAGTCTACTATAGCTAAGTCTCGGACTAGGATAGAAAGTGTAGTTGAGCTTAAGAACTCCATGGAGATCATCATAAAAGACGAAGAACTACTCAAGGAACTGGTGGAACTTCATCGACTAAAAGGTATGTGACGACTTGAACTTATCTATCACTCAAAAGTCTATCTACTCTATCTCCTATCTTGATACAAAAGTCGTTTTGCTATATAGACTTTGATTATACACATTTGCTATTTCGAGCCGAGTTTATCTCGCTTATCTATTTCTTGAAATATGTGTTGGTAAGATTTCGCTTTGGCCAAGTTCATCTTTACCTAGTGACGAAAGTCATGTTAAGTTTCAATCACTTGAAAATGGCTTTGACGAAAAATGGTTTGTGAATAACAACTATATAACATCCTCTAAGAATGTTTCAATGATTGAAATGAGAGTTTAGATTATATAACCATTGTTAGATATAATCATTGTGTGGTAACACATATATGTATAAGTCCTTATTCCTTGAACCAAAGTATGCGTACTTTGCTGATCAGGAAAACCGTACGTCCGCGAACCCAGTCCGCGAACTATCGGAGGTTCTCTTCCCGAGAAAATCTACTGGAATTTGTAAACCTTTTACAAACTTATTCCGGGTACTTAAGTCCGCATACTTAGGTTGGTTATTTCTAAAAATGATTATTTGTGAACTTATGCTTATATAAACTAAGGAATGCAAGTTTGCAAACCGTGGCTATAAAGTTCATGAATCGATTCGAGTGAATCAAATCTTTTTTGCTTCAATTGTTTCTTGTATACTTCTATAAGATCTAAGCAATTGAACAACTCTGTAACTAGTTCATTTGAGTCATGAGAACTAGTTATGGTAAAGAAGAATATGGTTGATATGAAAGTGCTCATATGGCTAACCATTGGTTAACTGTTGTTTAACCAACAAATGTACAAGTCTGGGTACGGTTACACAAACCTAAAACCGTGCATTTCATTTGTGCGTAACAAGCTAAGTTTTTGATCTAACGGTTGAAAGATATTAGCTTGAATCTAATCAGGTTTTCATCTAACGGTGAATATTGAATGCTTTGCTACTAAGCTAACATTGATTGGAAACCCTAATTTGAAAGACTATATAAGGGAGAACTCTAGCAACTGGGAAACCTAATCCCCACACCTCCTGCGTGATACTAGTTGTATAAGCTAGAGTCGATTCTCCTTTAACCTTAGGTTTCTTCTCGAGACCCTGTAGGTTAACGACTTGAAGACTTCATTGGGATTCTGAAGCCAGACTGATACTACTTTCTCGTATTTGTGTGATTTGATTTTGTTGTTTTTATCGTACTACGTACCATTGTAAGGATTGGCTTGAGATTGATTTCTCCGATAGGCAAGATATAAAAGAAGTCACAAACATCTTTGTCCCATCGTTTGTGATTCCACAATATCTTCTTTCGCTAGTCGATTAATATTATTGTGAGGTGATTGATAATACTAGGCTGTTCTTCGGGAATATAAGTCCGGGTTATCAATTGGTTCATGTTCACCTTGATTTATCAAAAGACGGAACAAAAACTCGTAGGTATTTCTGTGGGAGACTGATGACGAGGATATGCCTCAGTGCTTTAAGTGTTAAGGTTTTGGTCATTTTTCAAATGAGTGTCCAAATCGAAAGAAACACACTGGGAACAAAGGTATTTCTGCAACTCTTGATGAAATATTTGATAATTATGATTCTAATGAAGATGAAAAATCAAGTGTTGCACATCCTTGTGAAAATATTGATTTTGATTACTGTAGCAATACATACATCAATCTTGATATTCTTTCAGAAGAAAACTCAACCGATCTGGAAGATAAGATTGACCCCTTCTTTGGAAACTCTATGCATAATGTTTCAGGTTCCACTATGTGTCTAGATGCTTGCACATCTCAGTTGCCTGAATTATATCCAAGATTGATGTGCTCATATTGTTCACTCAAGGGTCATGAACTATCAAACTGTTAGAAGTACAAACACAAATTGAGGCATGTCAACAAAGTTCAACGAAGAGCAAATCGATTAGCAAACAAGCTTAAACTCGCTCAGAAGACCGCTGAGGTATGTAAGATTTTATCTTCGTCTAATAAGTTAGTTTCCAAGGACAAGACAAGACCATTAGAGAAGAAAGTATGGTTAAATCGTTTTGATAGACAAAGGTCTGTGGATTCCTTTCAAGAGGAACATGATGGACAAATTGTTGTTCACCGCAACATAACTTGATTGTGTTGATTTTTAAATCTTGTCTCATGTGCCTGATCAAAAAAGACAAGGTTGTGCACCTCTCAGGCTTTAAGAAAAGTTTGTTATCTTTTTTTCTTAGTTTTCTTAGGAATTCTGTGTCTATCAATAAAAGGAGGGTTATTCTCGACAATTCTACTCTCTCTAGGGTTCAGAGTCGTGCGTGCACGAACCTGTTAAAAAGGTTGTGTAACCCTACATTCCTTTTTCCTTCCCTGAAACTTCTTTTATCTTAAGACTACTTGTTGAAATTGTGATTTCCTCTCACAAACCCATACGTTTATGGATAATCCAAGCATCATCTCTTCTGATGGAAAAGATTTTAATATGATTGTCAAGCCATCAATCATGAAGGAAAAAGAAAAATGTTCATTATCTCCGACATTGAAAATAGAAAGAAGGAATGTGAGGAAGCAAAGAGTTGTTCCTTTAAATTCTCAGAAGTTTTCTGTGTTCTTGAAGTATTTACGGAGATGCAAAAGGAGATACAAAAAATAAAGGCTTTTGTGTCCTAGATGCATGAGATTCAGAAGGCCCTGGTTCGACATCAGTCAAGAAGGTTTATTGATACTAACTCCTATCCTAATGAACCTTACGTCCCAATGGTTGTTGACGACAAGGAGTTCGGAGACGATAAAGAATTCTTCAAAGGTCTTAACATCTAGTAAATCTGCGGATGAGAATTTTATTTTCTATTCTTGTTTATAAGAATGACTAGAGTTTGGAATAGCCATTATTGTGATTACACATAGCTATTACAATGTTTTCATCTTCATGTTTTTAGGTTTATTTGTTTAAATTCTAAAATTGTTTGGAAGATGATTCTTGCAGTATTAATCTTTATGGTTTTATATATTCCAATTTGTTATGGGATATGTGTGTTTGCGCCTGTGAACTATGATTGTCCCATACCTTGTCAAAAGTTAAGTCTGTTATATGTCGATATGCATGTATTGATAAAAGAATGAATGAACTTTTAACATTACAAAAGTTTGAAGCCTATTATGTCATTTTTGATGGAAGATAGGATGGACTTTTGTTTGTGAGGATTATGTTTATTGTATGTCATTAGGCAAATGGTGATGGAAAATAGAATGAATCCTTGTCTATTCCGCAGAATTGATATTCGCTGATCCATATTTTATGTATATACTTTGTGGCTCCGTAAGTTCTCTTATGTTGAGCATTTCCGATAAGATTAATCATGGTTCTCTTGTGGTTAATCTAATTGAGTATTTTTGGATTCAAATTCATATTCATATGTGATTTGTTATGTCCAAATAAATCCTTATATTCTCTTGAAATTAAGGTCTCCCTTGTTGTTCTTTCGAGAATGACATATTATGGGGTAGAGTTCTTAATTGAACTTGTGCTTAATTGCCAAATCTTTATGGGGAGTGCGGCTGTGAAATATTATAGGGGTTATTGTATCTTTATAAACTCCTTGATGAAAGCATTTAGCTTCGGCTATATGATTGTATCCAAATAAGTTGATATGTGCTTTCTTTTGGTCATGAAATGTCTCTATGGAAATTTTCATTAGGATCTCGTTTTCGTACCGTTGCCAATTTTATTGACAAAAAGGGGGAGAATTAATGTGTAGTTCACACTACAAATACATATGGTTTTCGGATCATTATGTAAGGGGGAGTGGTTTCCATGTGAGATAAAGTATTGACTAAGGGGGAGTGATACATATCACCATTGTATTGTTGTCGAAGTTGTGATACAATTGAACTTTGATGCTGTATAATAATACTATGACACTGTATAACAATGATTGAGAATTCTGTTTTCTCATTGTTTTAGCTACGGATTTTCAACAACGATGATGCTAAACTTACAACCTTTGGAATCCTTGGAGTACTTGGAAGTGATGAAGATTTCGAGTAATGTTGAAGATTAGGCATGTGGAAGTAGAGCTACAAAAGTTTATTTTTCTATTTTTGTATTCCATATTTATTGATGGTTTTTTCACTAAAATTGACAAAGGGGGAGATTGTTAGAGCACTGCTCGTTCGAACTCGCATGCGTTTCTATCTCAAGCATGTTTGTCAATGTTAGTCATCAAAACTATAAGTCTTGATTGCTAGTCTACTATAGCTAAGTCTTGGACTAGGATAAAAAGTTTAGTTGAACTTAAGAACTCCATGGCGATCATCATACAAGACGAAGAACTACTCAAGGAACTGGTAGAACTTCATCGACTAAAAGGTATGTGGAGACTTGAACTTATTTATCACTCAAAAGTCTATCTACTCTATCTCCTATTTTGAGACAAAAGTCATTTTGCTATATAGACTTTGATTATACACATTTTCTATTTCGTGCCGAGTTTATCTCGCTAGTCTATTTCTCGAAATATGTGTTGGTAAGATTTCGCTTTGGACAAGTTCATCTTTACTAGTGACGAAAGTCATGTTAAGTTTCAATCACTTGAAAATGGCTTTGACGAAAAATGGTTTGTGAATAATAACTATATAACGTCCTCTAAGAGTGTTTCAATAATTGAAATGAGAGTTTAGACAAATTGTGTGGTAACATATATATGTATAAGTCCTTATTCCTTGAACCAAAGTATGCGTACTTTGCTGATCAGGAAAAATTGAACAGAGTCCGCGAACTGTCGGAGGTTCTCTTCCCGAGAAAATCTGCTGGAGTTTGTAAATCTTTTACAAACTTATTCTGGCTACTTAAGTCCGCGTACTTAGGTTGGTTATTTCTAAAAACGATTATTCGTGAACTTATACTTATATAAATTAAGGAATGCAAGTTTGTGATGGTATTTTTCAATGATGTTGTATTAATAGTTCGTTCATGACTTGTGAAAGCAAAAGATTCTAGATTTAATTTTAAGACTAAAAATATAGCAAACTTAAATTAAAGTGATATGAAAAATATGGAGAAGACTGGGGCTATGGAATCCACTACTTACCAATATCAAAGTGATTTATATTCTCTAATTATAATCATGCAAATCATGCATTCAAATTGATTCTTAATATTGCAATAGTTGATTTTTTAGAAATAACAATTTTAGATCGAAAGTATGGGACATCAAAACCCTAGGATAGCATGCTCCATCAATTGAAATGACAATTGTTTAATAAAAACCGTTTTATCAATTTATTTATCAAGGCAAATAATCATATAATAATTGCATAAATTAGAGATTACCACTTTTCATTGGTGAAATAGCTTCCTCCTTCGCCCCAGAGGATGGGTTTAGCTCATCATTGTGTAAACACGCTCAAAATATTTGTTCGCTGCTTCAAAAATTGTTTACAAAGATGAAATGGATAGAAAATGATGAAAATCGGGTGTTTGCAACGTTTTTAATTGTTGCAAAACACTGTTACATAGAACGATAAAAGGAAACTGTCGCTGTTACTGTAGATTCTAAGACCCACGTATCTGTGTCGTTAACACTGTTGATAAAAGACTGTCTTGGTTGGTCAGTTCTTCGTGTTCTTCAGCTATGCAGCAGCAGAAATGGTAGCTCTGCAACTCGATTAATCTTTGCACTGTGGTGTTCTAAACTCTCCCAAACTCTCCGTTCCTTTCTCTGCTATCCCAGCCTCTAATTTATACTCAACAGGTACAAGAATATCACCTCATTACTTACGGAAATCTTTCCATCATTCCGCAGTAAATAAAAATAAACTCGGGATATATTCTTTCCTTGCTTGCCTTCTCACGCTGTCAATCAGTGTCTACACGCTCCAAACATGCTCCCATATCATCAAGGAATGGGTCAAGACGTTGAAAACGCATGCAATCTTTCCATATCAGCATCAGCATAATCCCGAGTATCTTCCTCCTCTGTTTTGCAAAGTCCACTTACACGACCCCTTTTTTTTCACGTTTCTAAGCCTCATATAAATCTTGTTTTGACTAAACATGATTATTCCAACTCATTCCTCCTAAAAATTCTCAACAGAACTCGTCAAAAATCGAAACAGGGAATAACGAGTTAACTGCATTTTTAAAACCATATTTCCCGCCAAAATCTGTGTAACCGTGAAGAAGAAGGGGTTGTCCTCTATCCAGAGGTGGGGTGCGAATAGTAGGTGCCTTGAGGGGTGTCCTGAGGGTGCCCCTTATCCAAACTTTGGGAGTCCGAGTATCAAATGTCCTCCGGGGGTGCTCCACGTAATTTTTCGAGCCGATTTTTTCCAAAAATATTTATTTCCCAAAACACCTACACACACATAAAACACCACAATAAGTGCGAAATCGAGTACCAACAATATAGAAAATTGAGGACAACTAAGACACAAAAATGTGTCTATCAGTTTGCAAACCGTGGCTATAAAGTTGATGAATCGATTTGAGTGAATCAAATCGTTTTTGCTTCGATTGTGTCTTGTATACTTCTATAAGATCTAAGCAATTGAACAACTCTCTAACTAGTTCATTTGAGTCATGTGAACTAGTTATGGTAAAGAAGAATATAGTTGATATGAAAGTGCTCATATGGCTAACCATTGGTTAACTATCGTTGAACCAAAAAATGTACATGTTTGGATACGGTTACACAAACCTAAAATCATGCATTTCATTTGTGTGTAACAAGCTAAGTTTTCGATATAACGGTTGAAAGATATTAGCTTGAATCTAATCAGGTTTTCATCTGACGGAGAATATTGAATGCTTTGTTACTAAGCTAACATTGATTGGAAACCCTGATATGAAAGACTATATAAGGGAGAACTCTAGCAATTGGGAAACCTAATCCCCACACCTCCTGTGTGATAATAGTTGTATAATCTAGATTCGATTCTCTTTTAATCTTAGGTTTCTTCTCGAGACCCTGTAGGTTAACGACTTGAAGACTTCATTGGGATTGTGAAGCCAAACCGATACTACTTTCTTGTAGTTGTGTGATCTGACCTTGCTGATTCTATCGTATTGAGTACAATCGTAACGATTAGCTTGAGATTGATATCTCCGATAGGCAAGATATAAATGTAATCACAAGCATCTTCGTTTCATCGTTTGTGATTCCACAATATCTTCTTTCGCCGCGTCAATTAAGATTATTGTGAGGTGATTGATAATACTGAGCTATTCTTCGGGAATATAAGTCTGGTTTATCAATTGGTTCCTGTTCACCTTGATTTATCAAAAGACGGAACAAAACTCGTAGGTATTTCTGTGGGAGACAAATTTATCTATTACCGTAGACTTTTCTATGTGATACATATTTGTTTATTCAAGTCTTTGAGTTTGGGTCGTAGTAACTCTTAGTTGTGGGTGAGATCAGCTAAGATAATCAAGTGCGTAGTATCTTGCTGGGATCAGATACGTAAGGAGCACAACTGTACCTTGGATCAGTGTGAGATGGATTGGGGTTTAACTACAGTCCAGACCGAAGTTAGCTTGTAGTAGGCTAGTGTCTGTAGCGGCTTAATACAGTGTTTGTTCAATCTGACTAGGTCCAAGGGTTTTTCTGCATTTGCGGTTTCCTCGTTAACAAAATTTCTGGTGTCTGTGTTATTTATTTTCCGCATTATATTGTTTATCTTTATAATTGAAATATCACAGGTTGTAGGTCTGAATCAATCAATTGAGAAATCCGACCTTTGGTTGTTGATTGAAATTGATTGATCCTTGAACATTGGTCTTTGGTACCGTTCAAGTGATTTCTCTTATATTCAATTAGACTCGCAGATTTTTATTTGCTTGAGTAAGAATTGAATCGAGAAAGAGAGATATAACTCTTTGATATACTTTATTAAGATTGATTCTAGTTGATTCTCTTAAAAGTATATTGGAGTTAGTCCATACAAATTGCTAATTGAAATATTGGGTGTGGTTGTTGTACCCCCGCTTTTTCAATTTCCAAAACCGAAAATATTCTCAAGTATGCAATATATTCCAGATTCGGTTTCCATAATTCCTGGAAATGCTTTGTCCAAATAATGACCGAAAATATCTTAGAAAATCTCCAACTAGCAAATGCACATTACTAATTTTCATTTTCCAAAAATAAAATTAAAAACCTTAAATAAAAGATTCTCAATTTATTTTATTCGATCCGGGATTTTCTTCCTTTAGCTATTAAGGAATAACTTTGAACAATTAAAGATAAGCGTTACTGCACATGTTCAAAGTATGTCGACATCTTTACATTGTAAGTCCTCTTTCATACTTACAACCTTGAAACCGATTTGCCACACTTCTAAACAAGTTTAGAATTAGTTCATCTGACTTTCAAGAACTACGTGATTGATCAAGAACACTCAATCACCAAATATGGGTTTCACGGTTCTACCAAAACAAGTTTCGGTTCTACCTCTATGTGTGTACTTTGCATAGTCATGCTAGTTACCAAAGTTCGGTTGACTAGGTACTAGGATCGGTTCCCCACATATATATGGTATCTAACTTGTACTTGTTGCACATGTCCATAGGATCGGTTCTCCTTTGCCTAAAAACGTGTTGCACATGTCCATAAGATCGGTTCCCCTTTCTGCTAAAAACTTGTTGCACCTCATACAAGGATTGATTCCCATTTGTGATAGGTTGCACCTCTTACTAGGATTTGTTCTCCTTTACCCAGAGTCGGTCGATCATACCATCTCTTGTGATTACTTAAGATCGGTTTCACTAATAAAAGTCATACCAATACAAAAGTCAGGCCTCTGTGAATAGTTTTACCAAGAACATAAACAAGTCATGAGTGGTTATACTAATCACACATATTGGTAGTTCAAAAGATATGCAATGAATAACAATACCAATAATGCCTAGCGATTTCTCTTTCGATTCACAAAACAAGTTCATGAATTTACTTCCTTAAAACAAATATAAAACCTTGTTTCCTAGGATGAAATCTTCACCTTATACCCATACATAATCACAATAGCATTCAAACGATTATGTCGATGTCATATCTACAAAGTTTAATGGTTAAGCAATAAACCTCGTATTGTATTCCTTAATATTATGTCTAACTAGAGTATAGTCATTCATGCTTCACAGTTTTTTTTTCAATATGCACGACTTGAAAGATACGTTAAACAGTTCAAGTCAAATATCACTAACCTCAAGTGAAAGGATGATGTTGTCGTTGTAGCTCCTTACTTCTTCACTTCTTCAAGTCTTCACAATAATTTTAATGTCTCATATCCTAATACTTTCAAGCTAACCTATACGAAGTTGACTCTAGTACATAATCAAGCGACTCTTAAAATGAGTTTTGGCTCACTAAAATATGACAACCAAACTTGACATACCAATGCTTGGTGGATTCAACCGAGCTATGCTCTAACAATTTCGGAATTCACAAATATTCCTCTTGAATATTTTCATCTTCCAAGACCTAAAGAAGAAAAACCATCTCTCAAAACCATCTCTCTTGAGCTTTGTACAAAGAATGTTGGTTGGAAAGATGATAAGCTTCCTACTAAAGAGCTTAGCATGCCTCTTAAGGTTCTTGGTAAGTTGGGTATCCCAAAAATTTGTCCTTCCACGGTTGAGGATGCTTATTGGAGTCGTGACTTTGCAGAACTAGTTTATTTTATTAAAACGGGTACTCAAAGTCTTGACATCTGTGGGTTGATCATTTTTCAAATGGTATTAATGACTGTATCCAAAAAGAAACTGGGGTTTCCTTGTCTCATTGGACGCATTTGTAAAAATTTCAACATTGACCCAATTGGAAACTTCATTGGAGCTCCCACTTTAGTTTGTGAAAATACATTTAAACGTATGAGAAAGAACGAGAACAAAAGAAAAAAGGCATCTATTTCACCTCTTGACGGTTCTTGTGATCCAATAACCTTGAGTCTTCTGCAACGGATGCATAAGGATGTTTGCAAGATCAACTCCAAGGTAAAAGGTATGCGGAACAATTATGTGTGATTGCCACAAAATTTCCCAACATCAAGGACGAGATAGACAAGATTCAAGCTTCTATGGGTGATTCCGATGATGAAGAACATGAATAAACCTTTGGTAATTCTCTTTTATTTTTATCTATGAAACTTTTTTTTGAGAATTTTGTTCTTGAGAAAGATAACTAGGTTTTGCTATTTCCAACGTTTTTCATCTTGCATGTTTTTAGATTTATTTATTTAAATTCTAGAGTTGTTGAAAGATGAACTTGCAGTATGTAATCATTATTGGTTTAATTATTCAAAGTCTTATGAAATATTTTTTCCTTTACGTTTTCGTGAATCGAGCTAATATTTCATATATGCTTAGAAGTTAAATCTATTATGTTTTTATAAACGGAAAATAGAACAAACTCTTTGACATTATTCTCGCAGTAATTGTATACTTGTGATCACACTTTTGTGTTTTTACAGGTTGACACACTCCGTAAGATTCTCTTATGTGGAGTAAAATCAAGTAAAATTGTCTCTTTGTTTGTAACTGGCCTTGAGATTAATTTATGTCGATACTTTGGATACAAATCCTTGTGATTGGTTAATGTCCGCTAAAATCCTTTTTTTTCACAAAAGCAAGGTCACTCATGTTGTTCTCTTGGGAATGACATTTAATTGGGGAGAGTTCTTAAATGAACATGTGCTTAATTTCTATATTTTTGGAGGGAGTGTGGCTGTGGAATTTTAAAGGGGATGTTTGTATCTTTTTAATCTCCTAGGATGAGAACTAAGTATTTATTACTATGTGAAATCATCTGATTAAGTTGATATGAGGAGTTGCATTTTAACTATGTTATTATGTAGTATCTCTATCTTCCTTAAACTTGAGATATGTTTTGGTTGTATTCATTATGATCCCGCGATTTTCGTACCTTTGTTAATTTTATTGACAAAAAGGGGGAGAATGATTTAGTAGTTTCACACTACATACATACGATTTACGGATCATTATGTAAGGGGGAGTGAATCGTTAAACTATATTTTTCACCTATTATACAATAGATGTAAGTATTGATTAAGGGGGAGAAACATATCACCGTAGTGTTACATCAGAGTTGAGATACAATTGAACTTTGGAGAGAAAATAATAATACTATGTTTCTGTATAACGACGAATGTTGTTATAGCTACGGATCTTCAACAACAACGATGCTGAGTTGAACACTTCAGAATCATTGCGACTTAAAATAACGAAGAGTTTAAGGAGAGTTGAAGAAACCAAGGAAATCAAATCATGATGGATCGAGGAGTTTTTCAAAGCATTATTTTTGTTAACCATATGTATTAATAGCTTCACTAATATTGATAAAAGGGGAGATTGTTAGAGCATCGATCGGTCGAACTCACAAGTGTTTCTATCTCAAGATTGTTGTCAAGTTTAGTTGTCAAAACTATATCTTGATTTCTAGTCTACAATTAGTTAAGTCTCGGTCAATAATAGAGGTAGTTGAGAAAAGAACCAGTCATCATTTGCGTTCTACTGTTTGAAGGCGAAGATCAACTGAATATTTTGGAGAACTTCATTAATAAAAGGTAAGTAAAGACTAAATAGCCTATTTCTCAAGTTATATTCACTTTTCTATCCTTGAGACGTTTTTCGCATAAATAATTAGACTAGCTTGCATTAACAAGAATTTCGACAACCAATTATTTAGTTTACGAATTTCTCGAAATATAATGACTAAGCTTAATGAACATTTTTTCATACTTGATCAATTTCGGTGGAGAACAATTTACTGTTCGGAACCAAATCATGATTCAAGTTTATCATTTGAAAATAGCCTGGAAAGTGATATGTATCATTGATGTTATTCGAGAATGTTTCGAACTGATTTAGAGGAAAATATAGAACTACTATATTCAGAATACAAGACAGTGTTATCAGTCATACAAACTGAGAAAACTGTTATAAGTCTGAAGTCGTATTACATGTACTCGTACATGTAGCGGAGTAGCTATATATCGACTTACAGATTTGTGTGATACGTATATTCGTATGCACATAATGGGAAAATCAGTTTGTTTCGTGATCCGGATAGGTATGTATATTCGTATACAAACCATTTTGGAACTGTGATAAGGGAACCGGGTTTAGGTATTCAAATCGGTATGCGAACCAATACATTTCTATGTTCCTGAACCAATTTAGTACCCAAACCGGTACGCGAACTTAAAAAGTTATGTGAACTCCGGAACCAGTAAATTCTTAGGGTTTCCAAACCGGTTCGTAAACTGAAAAAGTTCTGTTAACTCCGAACTCAGTTTTGCACCTAAGTTTGCAAACCAGTACGTGAACTGACAAAGTTCTGTCAACTCTGGAACTCAGCTTTGCTCTTAAGTTTACAAACCAGCCCGCGTACCATGACTCAGCCGATTCACGAACGACTCATGTATTTGTACTTTGTGCATTTACAAACCATGTCGATTGTGTTAAAATGCGATTAAATTATTTCTACGAGATTATTTGCATTTGATCAATTCTCTAAAACACTAGACTCATTTGATCACATGATTATGACTCAAGATTAATGTCTTTGTGTTCATGGAAATGAGTGTTAAGCTTTTATGTTCAAATCGACTAGTTTGGCTAACCATGTTGGACATAGTCTTTGTACACGGTTTGTTTATGATTTACCTAACCAGAGTGTATATCTTGTTTATGTGAATAATATTCAAAGTTTTTATCTAACGGTGAATATTGTTTGCTTGGCTCCAAAGCTATCTTAGCTTAAAACTAAAGCAACCTATGCTTTGAAGTCTATATAACGGGAATTCTTGGCAACTGGGATCTTTGAATTCTGACACTACTTTTTGGTGTGTCCTAGTTGTATCTAGAGTCTTCCTCTCTAGAAATCGTTTTAGGGTTTGGCGACAATCAAAGACTTCATTGGGATTCGTGAGGGCAGGTGCAACTATCTTTTATCTTGATAACTTGAATATCCTGATCTTTTTCGATTGTTGATTTATCACTTGAACAAGATAGATAAAAATCACAAAGTTCTCTTCGTCTCAACTTTGTGATTCCCCAAGTTTTATAATTATGAGGTGAATAATAATCTAGGCTGCACTTCGGGTTGCATAAGTACGGATTTTGAGGATAGCTAGACTTATGTCAAATTGCTATCGATTTCCATCACCTTGATTTTACGTTTGATCTGATCATCAGTTTCGATCGTGATCAGGAAATCAATTATATATGCTTAATCTATGGGAGGAAAATTTGGTTTAAAGTCTTCTATTAAGTTGAAGCAACTCTTAGTTGGTGTGACGTCATCTAAAAGAATCAATTGCGTGGAGTCCTGCTGGGATTCAAGAGGTGTAAGCAGCGCGACTGTACCTGAATCAGTGGAAAACTGAGTTTGGTCTCAACTACATTCCAGAACGAAGTTAATTGGTAGTAGGATAATGTCTTTAGAGTTTTAATACAGTTTTGTGTTGAATCTGGACTAGGTCCCGGGGTTTTTCTTCATTTGAGGTTTCCTCGTTAATAAAATTTTTGGTGTCTGTGTTATTTCTTTTTCCGCATTATATTGTTTATCTTTATAATTGAAATATCACAGGTTGTGCGTTGATCAATCAGAGTAAATACATCTAATTAACCTAGTTTGATGTATATAACTTGATTGATCCTTGGATATGGATCTTTGGTACCGTCCAAGAACTCTCTTTGTGATTAGATTCACGGATTCATTTCTGTAAATGTTCTAATAGCAAGAGAGATAGAGATATAACTCTAGACACTTTCTTTGATTGAGTTTTAACTCTCGGAGTTGTGTTGAGTTTGTCCATAAATATTGCCTACGAAAAATTTGGTGGTGTATTTTGTACCCCCAGTGTTTTCAGTTGATGTCGCGATCTATTGATGCCAAAAACACTTTTTGTTTAAACGTCTACTTGAAATACCCAATGCTTCCGAAGATAATAAATTTATATCTCTAATTTATATTGAGACATTGTTCCATATAGATGAATCTAGGCCTGTCAATGGATACCGATTTTCCGTTAGCCGATACCGATAATCCGTTAGCCGTTACTGCTACCATCCGACATAGCGGTAAACGGATATCCGATACCGATAATCTAACGGATAATCCCTTCTTAACGTAACGGTAGTGGAACCGTGTATTTCCGTTAGGTTTAGTTCCGTTATCCGCTAACGTGCGTACTGCATAACTGGTTATGCACATTTTCTTTGTACTGCATAACTAGTTATGCACATTTTCTTTGCATCTGCAGTGATTTATGACAAGCATAACCTTTGATGCATCTGCATAACTAGCTATGCACATTGTTCTGTACTGCATAATGTCTTATGCATCTGCATAACTGGTTATGCACTTTTTTTTTGTGCCACATAACAAGTTATGCATCTGCATAACTGGTTATGCACATTTTCTTTGTACTGCGTAACTAGTTATGCACATTTTTTTTGGGCTTGCGCCTCAGTTCCCCTTTTTATACGTTATGTATTGTTTGGTTTATCTCATCTCATTCAGTCATTCTTCTGTTCTTCACTTCGACACAACAGAGAAGTTCTCAGAGAGAAACTACGGATGTTGAATCAAGCATCGTCTTCTCTGCCTTAGAAATCATCATCTTCTCTGTGTGATTACTGATTAGAAACTAGGGTTCTGTGTTTTTAGCCTGTTTTGTAGTTGTCCTGTGACTTACCGGATGGCAGCGGAAAAATATCCGTTATCCGGTAAGTCCAACGTAACGGTAACGTTTTTGAATTTCTTATTTCCGCCGGAAATGAACGGTAACGGATATCCGCTAAATTTTAACGGAAACGGCAGCGACAGAGCCTATTTCCGTTACGTTAGCATCCATTGACAGGCCTAGATGAATCCATGCCAATAGGTTATGTGACCTGCATGTGAGAATGGTTATGACTGTTGTCATAATTGTCTATGCACCTATAAATTGAAAAGAGTCAATGTAGTTATATTCGACTCAAGTTGTTACCACATCGCTAATAGTGAGTCCAAAGTAATGACTCGATATGGGTATAAACACTTCTTATGGTCTATGTTGAGTTCCCCCTGCCTGTCTCTTAACCAAAAGACGAGAACATGATCCATTGGAACAACTTCATAACAAGCTAAGAAGGAAATACACTTAGATAATATTTCTAATAAAAATATTGATATTTAAACTTAGGTTAAGATTTGTAGGTAGAATTCTCAAGACATGATAGTATTACAGACTACAGGTACACCATTCACCATTAATCCATTAATTAAGAGTTAATAGATCAAAAGTGAAGTACTTACAATAGATAAACAAATGCGTCTAATGATTTATGTTTACCTAAATTTTTTTGTGTTTAAGTTCTTAAACATATATGGTAAAAGAAACGAACAAAGTCGGTGACTTTTGTGCTTGTCGAATTGCAAAAAAAAAAAAGAATTTCGATTCGAGCTAGTACTTGATAAATCTTGAAATACAAATTCAAGCTATGTAAGTTCAAAAATGAGACATCAAGTTACATTCATGTTAACAGACTGATTTGATTGATACATGAACTTATTGAATATACTTGACGAATAAATCTCTAATTAAATCATGTACATGTAGAGTTTTGGTCAATTTGTGAATTTGTTGATTTTGAGATGTTCCTGAATACTTTTGTATCCCCTAGTAAACAAACTGATTTTGGCCAGTAAGAGAACTGGTTGATTCTAAGTGGTTCCTATACACTTTTTGTAATTAGATACACGAACTAATTTGGACTGTACGTGAACTTGTAAATATAAAAAGTTTGTGAATTCCGAGAAGACAATATTGTTCCCAGTTAGCCAGTTCACGAACTGATTTTGTCTTTGAGAGAAACCAGACTCGTTCACGAGCCTAATAGGCATTTTTATGAGTTAACTTTGTGTACGGTCTAAGCGACAATTACGTTTGTGTACATTATATTTTTTTTTACCACAAGGTTTTCTTTTCACATGCTCATGGTTACCATTCTTAGTTTAATTCCTTGCAGCAGGATTAATTCTTCCTTCTAAGTGTAAATCAAATCTTTTTGATACAAGTTTGTATCTTAGTTAAGATGACCACAGTATACACTTGATCCTTGTGATTAATCTTATGTATATCTTGATTTCCTTTAGATAATTCTTTGCATCATATTTTTGTCATTATAATACCATCTCATGATGATTTTTCCTTGAAATTTATGCTTTTAACTCTTATTTTCATATCTGACTAAGAGGACTAAATTTTTGATGATGTTGAATACAAATTTGTAAAGGTCGTCGTGTTGTTCTCTTTGGGAATGACAACAATGACAGAGAGATCAACTTTGAACTCGTGCATAATTGCTATATCTTTGTGGGTAGTGCGAGTGTGAAATTGTACCTATAAAATCCCTTTTTGGTGAAGATACTAAGTTGCGAAACTTAGCGGAATCATCTGAAAAAGTTGGTATGTTATCTTTAGCCTTGATAATCTATTTGAGCATAGTGTGTTACGATCCCTATTCGAAATTTGTGTCAATTTATGACACAAAGGGAAGAGTTATTTAGTAGTCGTATACTATGACATATGAATTTTCGGAGCAATGTCTAAGGGGGAGTGATTCACGTGTGCATGTAACGGCAAAATCTAGCAAAGTAAGAATAATAAAGACGAATAGGGAGAACATATCATCGTAGTATTATTTTGAAGTTTTGGTATAATGAATTTCAAAGTAGAAAAATTCAACACATTTTGAAAAGGAGATGGTACCAAGCATACCATCAACTTTTTTTGCTCGACAACCTGTATGGACAAAACCCAATACAATTACAAGTATGTCTAAAACAAATACCCTTAAACAAATTGTATATAAAGTTTTATTATTTTAAGTATGACCTTGTGCTATATCAGAATTGGGTAGGTATGTGTACCGAGTATGCATACCTATGGGGAGTTCACAAATTCAGGCTCAAGGGGTATGCGTACCTCTACCAGTTCGTGAAAGTCAGATCCAAAGAGGTACGCGTACCTCTGTTCATTCCCTAACTCGGATCCAAGAGGTATGTATATACCTGGTAATGCGTACCTCTCCATAATGGCTAGGTATGCATACTAGGTATGTGTACCTTGGTCCTTACAGTTCTAAAAGCTCTCTTTAATAAATTTGAAACATTCCCATTAGACATAGACAGTATACACTATTGCTTGAGAAATTTCAAAATGATCAACTTGAAAAAAAAATAGTTCATGAGCATTTAAGTATTCTTAGGAAAGATTGTTAAGGATCTTAGAACATCCATTGCTTGAATCATATTTTGAGAGATTTATCAAGACAAGCTTGAACTCGAAATTTCTTTTTTGCAATATTAAATCTACTAAAATCATACGACATAGCCTCATAAGATAAAGTTGCATCAATATCGTGAGTAAATAGGATTGTTCAGTCTTCAAATACCTCTTTGTTGATGAAGTTCTCATAAATATCTTCCTTTGTTCTCCAACCTTCAATCTTCGAGGGTTATTCAGTGATGTCTGATACTCAAATACCATACTATAATCCTAGTCTGAGATTCGACTTTAGTTGACTAGAAATCAAAACATAGTTTTGTACCGCTAACATTGATAACAAGCTTGAGATAATAAAACTTGCGAGTTCGACCGAGCAGTGCTCTAACACGTTTTGTCATAACACCTTGAGTAAATGTACTCTAACTTGAGTATCATCTTACGTTGTTATATGCTATGGATCTTCAAGAAGTACAAAATAAACATATGTATAATCGAAGGCGTTGGAGTTTCAAGAAATTAAGAAGCATATTGGAATCACAATGTTAAAAGTTCATATGTAAACTAGTTTTGTCACTAATATTGACAAATAGGGAAATTTTGTAGAATTGATTCGTTGAACCCACTGGCATTAGTATGTCAAATCAGTTGTCAAATTTAGATTCCAAAATGCATCATTGATTTAGTCTATTAAAGTCAATTTCAAACTAGATTAGGTTTAGGTAGTAGAATCCAGAATCAAATGTGTTCTTGATGACTGAAGATTGAAGACTCACGAATATATCTATGGAGAATTTCATTTAAGTTTAGTCACAAATACTATATTTTCTTGTTTGTTCTACCTCTCCCTCTCTATCAACAAAGTGCCGAATCTTTGGAACAATTTTGCAGCGGTAAATACACTTTTGTATATACACCCAAGGAGTTTTGATCCTAATAATTTAGTAAAATTAACCACTCATTAACCTTGGAAAGGTCTACATGTTATAGTGAATGAAAAACGAATCCAACAAGACAAAAAATCGCTCAATTCCGAGCTATAACAAAGAAGTTATGAGTGATTTACTAAAGTTGAAAAGTGCATCTAAAGGTTTAGTTCGTGAATTGAAAACTGTACACGAATTTTCAGTGACCATTCGCGATATGGAACCTCAAAAACGTGATTGAAGGTCTATTTTTGTCAAGTTTTTGATGTTTTCTTTCCTAGACAAGGTGGCTTGAGTTTTAAGTAATTAACCTTGGTTATTTACTATAAAAAGAAGTTTCATGCAACCATACTAACCGTCTCTTCGAAAATTGTGTGCGTGTTGCATAAGGTTGTTTTCCACATATTTCTTCTTCGCAAAAAAAAGTAAGATTTTGATAATTTTACTTGGAGGTCGTAAATCACATGTTAGCTATCTAGGTGATTATAATAATTCTTGCCCTTTTCTTCTGTTATAACATCATTCAAGGATTATTTATCATAAATCCTAGAATTGATAAATCAAGATATCTCTAAAATAATTTTAATTGGTTTTATGAGGTAAAATTAATTAGGTTACAGAACGTGTAAACCATAATTGTTAAGCATCATCTTCTTTAGAGAACTGACGACCTCCTAGAAAATTTTGACGAATATCCTCTAAAGAAAATTATCATTTTGTTATAATATTTACTATAGAAGTTTACAAAAAGAATCGATGTTCTGCAAGATGTTTTACAGGTACACTAAAACTGAAGCAGGAATTACACTTGATACAAAATTTGGTAGCAGGTAACTGGTGAAAATGCGGGGTACCAAAATATACCACCAACATTTTCTTAGAAAATTTGTATGGACAAACTCAATACAACTCCGAGATTTAAACTCAATCAAGGAATAACATCTAGAGTTATCTCTCTCTCTCTCTCTCTCAACATCAAAAATAACAATCAGTTTTGGGTAATGACTCTTATATTTACCTTCCCAAAATGTAGGGCATCCCTGCCATAGAAGAGGTATACAATCTAGATCATATATCATGCCTGAAAATACTTTTCCTCATTTTTCACTAGTATTTCTCTAACATTTATCTGAGTTGATTTTCGCTAAAAATATTGGATCAAAATAATTAATTATTAAAAGTATTCATCGGTGGGATCTGCCGGATACCCATAACCTAAAATCCTTAAGACTGTAATAAACTTTTATTCAGGACGATGACCTCAAATATTTCGTGCATGATACTGTTAATGAGATAAACCTGATCAATAATCTTTATCACCAAGTTCCGAGGCAATATGGAATCGATCCTGGAAACTTTGATCAGAGTATATACAATTCTGAACAAAATAATCGTGCACCAACTTCTAATGGTACAATTCCTACCCTCGAAACGTTTATCTTCTTGCCAATACTTGTTATGGATCTGGATTTCTTGGTATTTGCCCTAATGTAATTGCATCATAATGTTTGTGAGGTGCCTATCCTCAACTGACTCATCACCCAGTTATTGTAATATCTAAATACATACTTGTTGTTATTCATGAAACATCATGATATCCAATTGCATCTCTTTATTAGAGCAATTCATTAAATAAAAGTAAAGAGATAAATAAGTAAAGAGGGAGGATCCATGGATACTCTTAGATAGACAAGGTCAGACAAGATTTGCGCCATTTTCTCCGCAAAACTCAAACGACAATGAATTTAAGTGTAATATTTTGATTATATGTTCCTCTTATAAGACTCTACATTCCTACAAAAAATTAACACAATTCGAGATGTATAAAACGACCATCTACCCCTTTGAAAATCATCCGTTCAAATTTAACGGTTGAAATTAAGATTGGTAGATGGTGCGGTTCGCTATCTCGAATTGCGTTCATTTTTTTTTTGTAGGAATGTAGAATATTATAAGAGGAACATTTCATCAAAATATTACACCTAAATTCATTGTCGTTTGGACTTTGCGGAGAAAGTGGCGCAAATGTTGTCTGACTTTGTCCATTTAAGAGTGTCCATGGATCCTACCTCATAAGTAAAATGAAAGAATTTATTTTATTTTAGGTAGAAAATTATAGAGTTGTATAAGTTGTTAAAGGTGAAGTGAGGTATATGTAGGACGATATAAGCATTAGTGGTAGTGACTGAACCAAGCAGCGAAGATATAATATATTCCCTCTGTTCCTTTTTAATAGGCTGGTTATGTTTTTAGAGAAATTTAAGAAAATTAAGAGAACTAATCATTGAAAGTGGTCCTCATGACACTTGTCAATAAAAGAAATGAAGTGAAATGGTCTCCATGACGCTTGTCAGCAAAAAAAAGTAAAGTGAAATGGTCCAATGACACTTGTCATCAAAAGAAGTTAAGAGAAAAATGGTCCCAGAAAATTAAAGTAACATTTGACTTTCTCAATTAGGAAACCAGCCTATTTTTTTGAAACATTTATTTATAGAAACCAGTCTATTAAAAAGGAACGGAGGGAGTAAGTGTTAGCGGTGTAGACTGACCCGAGCAGCTAAGAACTCTTCGCCGATGGTAGCAAAGGCCCCTAATTATGGGTGTGGCAAACCTAAGAGTTTTCCATTTAAGCACCCACTATGGAAGGGCAAACTGGCCTGGCTAAGTGGAAAATTTGCCACTTAACCAGGCCAGGTCAAGTTTCCATCTCTCCCGGTGTAGGCTCCACCGCTAGGTAATTTGTTTATTTTTGTTTTACTTCTTCTCTCCTACTTTTTAGTTATTATCACAGTTTTTATTATAAAAGGGCCCCACAAAATATTTTATAATCCCTAAAATCTAAAAAAGACCCCACCAAATACAAATAACAAATTTTTTTATTAACAAGGGTCCCACAAAACACAATATAATATACTACTTTAATAAAATTTGCCAGTTCTACCATAATGGGGAAACTAGTTTGCCATGACATGTGGCATGACAAAACAAACTTTATACCAACACCCATAGGAACCCGCCTAAGAGGCCAATTCCCCTGGGAAGTGGCGCAACTACTTACTAAATTTCGGATACGAATCGGAAGTTAAAGAAAAACTGCATCCGTTTGGATATTTCATGTGTACCATATATGCGGATTTAGACTCGGATTCAGATTTGGATCCGGATAGTACCTTATCCCATGTGTACCTAAGTTATCTTCGATGGGAGTAGTAGGGGTGTGCAACGGACGGACGGTTGCGGATTAGGGGTCACCCGCAACCAAACCGTCAAAGTTGCGGATTTGGAAAATTGAATCGTTACCGGCTCAATCACCCGCGGATTTGACATTCACGGATTAGCGAGTGATGCGGACCGGCTGCAGATTAACCGTGGATTTAGAATTAAAAAAAAAAATCTGCCTATCTGTGAAAATCCATTCGTATGGGTAATTGATCTCTCTATTTATGTTAACTTACTGTCTCATTCCCATGATAATAAATTAATAACAATGAAGCAAATGCCAAAGTTTTGTTGCACAACGTTATGAGTACAATATATACTTACTAGGTAGTAATCTTAATTAACACTGCAACTGATAAGTGTAGTGATCTTTAATCATTTGATGTAGCATCTTGTTTTTGAAAACGAATTTAATTTCCTCTATGAATTGACAAACAGCAGGATAAATTTCCTGGATTAGTGCTTTAGCAGGATTCTTGTCCACATTAGACCACATTTGGCGGATAATTAACTGCTACCTTGTTTTGTGTTTATATTCAGTATCAAGAGGAGGGCACGTCTTCTTTTTCCAGTAGTTCTCACAACTAAGGGTGCACACGGTACGGTTCGGCTCGGTTCTTGCCGAGACCGAGTACCTGTACCTTACACCCTTCGGTACCAAAAAAATGGACCGGTCCCGGTACCGAGTACTTCGGTTCCGGTTCCATTCGGGACCGGCCGGTTCCGGTCGGTACCGGTACCGGTTCCGGTTCCATTTCAGGGAAAAAAAAAAAAAAAAGAAACCTACTGCCATGTTTTTTACTTTTTTTACCTATTTTTCAATATCTCAAAGCAACAACTAATAAGTAGCAATATTAATAGCAAACCAAACAGCAGTTCGTCACCTATACTGTTAAATAGGCATTTCAACCATGGTTTTACTCCAAGTAACTGTCTTAGAAACTCCGAAGCCTTGGTGGCGTTAACCATTCCTTGAACAATTAATCCCTGTTGATCAAATCGGCCATAACTGCTCGAAGAGGACGTCCGTGTTGCGAAAGTAGTCTACATTGGAAAGTTGAGAGAAAACACCATGATTATCCCATTCATGGGTCCAATATCTCCACACTGAGGTCTTCCTGTCAACTTCCTTTGGACCATTACCACTTGGGACAAAATAAGCATCTAACCAATCATTGTACAGTTTATTGACTAGTACTCTTTCATTCAGCAACTGTAGTAGGTGTGTTAGCAAGGGTAACTACTCCGCAGAACATTGGTTGCGGCTGAGATCTATCACATATTGCACAGCTATCCAGGTTGTGGTTATAGTTATCTCATTAATGTTTCCCCTGTTGGACTTTTATTTTGTGGTGTATATAATGAACATATATTGTGAAAATCACCTCTGTTGGATGATTCCGAGGAGGTCTGCCGTAAGTTACAACACCCTTGGAACAATAAAACGCCTTCTGAAGTCATTGTACCAGGACTTATCTTAAAGAAAACCATGGTTCATGTGTTAAATTTTGCTGATAGCACTTGTTATTCGGGACTTCGGTCCGGTACGGGACGGTTCATGTGTTGGACCGTGTACCTGTACCCCCAGAGCTCGGTTCCTATTTTTGGGACCGGTACTTGTACCTTGTACCTCGGTTCGGTCCAAAATCAGGTACGGTTCCATCGGTTTCCGGTTCGGTCCGTCGGTCCGGCTCGGTTCCTGTGCACCCTTACTCACAACGCACGGAGTGGATCACATGCAAGCATCGAGAAGCTTCAAAACCTTCAGTTTCTTCGAGAAGATTATGCAAATCTTGAAATGTTCTCTGAAGAGGACGAGCCTCTTATTCCCAGTAAATTAAATTAGAGATATCTAATCCAATCTAAAATCTAAAACTCAAGTTTTACGGGTGCGGTTGAATCCGCGGATTTCAAAGTCCAACCGCTAAACCTTGCGGATTTGAAAACTCAACCGTTTCCGATCCATAGATTATTGCGGATTGATTTTCACCCGCAATTTTGCGGACTGTTGCGGGAGAAAACCGCGGTTTCGGTTTTTCTGCACACTTCTAAGGAGCAGTGATGCCGTCTTGCGCTCAATTTCTCACTTCCTTTGTTTTAGTCTCTCTGTTACTGCTTTCTAGGGTTTCTTTGGATCGAGGAAAAAAAATGGTAACTATGGCTGCATCGGCACTATTCAATGGAAATTTCACCCTCTCTTCATCTTCGGCGTCATCTTATTCTCTCGATAACAATACATTCAAATCTCGTAACTACAGCTTTTTCATCAACCCATCAAATGTTTCAGCTCCCCTTACACTTTCCAGGAGAAGAAATACTATTTCCTCTTGTATGGAGACTCCCGTGGATGCTTCTATTGATTTAAAGCTTCCTAGGAGAAGCTTGAGTCTACAATTTACTTGCAATCAATGTGGTGAAAAAACAAAAAGGCTTGTTAATCGATTAGCTTATGAACGAGGAACTGTTTTTGTTCAGTGTGGAGGGTGCCTCAAACATCATAAGTTAGTTGATAATCTGGGACTCATCGTTGAGTATGACTTCCGAAAGGATGATGAAATGGACTTGATTTCTGATCAAGAGATGTAATTTTTTTTCATTCTCAAGGTATTCTTCTTTTGAGTTTAAAATGTTCACAAATGTATGGTTCCTACTAAGAAAAATTTGTTGTCAGTATTCTTAAGTGCTTAACTAGGATGACGTCTTTTTATAATGTTGTTAGACTTAAATCTATTGATTTCTTGTGGCATGAATGGTTGAGTATGGAATTATTCAATGCAGTGAGTGAACTCAAATGTATTACTCTATATCCAAACCTTGGTGGTAACTCATCTGTGCATACCCTTATGAGTCCTATTACGAATTCAGTATCCTTAGAGAATTGTGTTGCTCAATTCCCATTTCTTGTTGAACTAATTTTTAGATGATTTTGTGTTCTAAGTCAGAACAAGCTTTGGTTTAAACATCTTGTTTTAATCTTTAAGGTTCAATATTTTAATAAGTTTGTAGTTTGGTTGCTAATGGATGTAATTTTAGATCGGTTTTATGCTTTACATGTTTGGCTCGCAAAGGGTCTTGTCTGAAGTGTCTGTCCTGAACATTGATCCTTTAGATATTTTCCTATGCATCTGACTGGGTATTTCCCAATCGGGCACTCAATGATGTGGTAAATTGGGGTCCCTGCAACCAAATAAATGTTATCGTGATCTTTAACTAGATTTTTCTATGGTTGTTGAATCTTTTGGTGTTGGTATCATCGTACTGATGGTGGTCTCACCTCTGCAGGTGAACATTCAGAAGACATAAGTAAATATTGGATACTGCAAAACTAATGATATCATGATGACAAACAATTTCGATTTGTAGGAGGGACTAAGCCAGGTTCCCGCAAAGGTTAATTTCTCCTGTCTATGGTTTATAAAAATTTTGACAACAAGGAAGTAAGCCTCCTAAAACCATAGCTTTCGTGTCATTCTGCCACAAACTCACCATGTTCTTCACACAAATCAATCTCAAGAAACTGAAAGAAATCATCCCCGCAGAAACGATTTCTCCTGTTTCCATAGCAACTCACTTACAACTTACAAGTATACAAAGATCAATGGTCCTGTTTTATCCAGGCTAAAGCGGCTCATACTGATGTCTATGGAAAAGAAGTTCCCATTTTAGATAATTCTAGGGGTGTGACGGTACTTAAGATTGCTTGAAGATTTTTGAGAAACCTAAAACAATATCTTGATTCATCTTTCGAATTTGTTGAATTGGAGAAAGGGCTTAGAGGACTTAGTGCTGATACTGAGGAACACCGTTGTTGAGAGTGAAGTATTTGAAAAGATAATCAATGGCACTTGGTTTCATCTTATTCCTTCTAAAGGTTTGAGGTTGAACATTTCATTGTGGTGCAGAAATTGAGAAATTCCCATGCGCCTCCCTGTAAGGTACTCTTCGCTTCTGAATTCCGACACTGATGTTTCAAAGAAATGAGTTGTTGGGTTCTTTATGAGCTGCTAGGTCTCTTTGTCAAGAGCTGTGCAGTGACACTCAACGAAGCTTACAATGATGACTCCTCGGTGGAGACCCATCCAATTTTGAAGGTGGAGACTACGTCAGAAGGGGCATTTCGTAGGAGATTTGGACTCGAAGAGTTGGTTTAGAGTCTGAGGCTGAACCAGAAGTTCCAGGTTTGCTTTGCACATGATATTATTTAATCCAATTTTATTTGCATAATGTTATCTCTGTATCTCTGCTACTTATTGCAATTTAGGGTACCTCAACACTCGGGAAAACATTACATAAATTACAATGTTTCACAGCTAACTTCGAATCTTAATCGGTGATGCCCATCTCTTCTGTCAAAGTTAGCATATGCAGTTTGACCCAAGTCACTCAACATATTTCTTCAGACTGTGATGACACGAGAAACTTAAGTTAGAGATCAACATTGACTTACTGACTGAACCAAAAACTCAATTCTTTGAGCATTTCTGTAGATAAAAGCTGTTGAATTGCTGACTTTGCCAGGAAATGTTTATTACCTATTGTGTAAATAAATTTGAATCTTAGAGGAGTGAATTCTGTAGTTCGTTTAGTTTATATAAACTGAGAAAATGAAACATGGCAAATTCATTTCTACAGACAGTGATGATACCAGAAACTTATGTTACAGAACAACAGTGACTCAATGAGTCACTGACTGAACCATCACTCAATTCTTTGAGCAATTTGTAGACAAAAGCTGTTGAATTGCTGACTTAGATAGGAAATGTCGATTACTTTTCGTTTTAAGTAAATTTGAATCTTAGAGTGGATTTTTTTAGTTTGTTTTGGTTATATAAATTTAGAAATTGAAACACAGCAAATTCATTATGTCTGTTTAGTTGCTACTAACTAAATTTTTTTGTTTGTTATAAAATCTTCTTGTAATACGGTAAATTGTTTTTGTCAAAGATCTGATGGTGACGTAAATTATTTGCTCGGGATATTCGTCTGAAAACGCGTTTATTCATATTCTCAACTTCGATTTCAGGATTCCTTGAATTTACCAAGGATTTTACATGCTATGAATAGGTCATCACTTGTCGATCAAACCAGCATTCTCAAGACCAAAGAATCACTTGAAGACCTGATACGAGATTGATTGCTGACCAAGTTTTACAAAGATCAGTTTACTTCATACCTTATGGACTTGGGAAGGCTTGGTGGGTTTTGTCTCAATTGCAGACGAAAGTCGACTCTTCCACGAGCTGATTGACACGTGTATATCTCTTTGGTATTTAATGCGGGTAGATGGATGTCTGCTCGTGTCAGACAAGTGTCTCTTTGTCTGGTCACATCTATGTCAGTCAAACTTCCTCTCAACCTTTGATCTGGGATCTTCCTCGGGATTGGGTGTATTAACACCCAAGGGGTATTATCTGGTGCTCCTCTGAGCCATCATACCTATGTGATCCTCTGTCCCTGACCGTCGGATCTGCTGACCGGTGGCATCTTCTGATGAGATGCTTGCTATCATGTTTTGATATCTTGTTTTGCATGCCTTCCACTTGTCTCTTTCTGTACACGTGGTGGATGATGAAAGGTGTACATACAATTTTCCCCTCTTCTTCTGACTTGGGCGTATTTTGCAATTTAGAAGAAGAAAGGCCGTCCTACACGTTTCCCACTTTGCATTAACTTTCCCCATAACTGCTCCTTGGTACGATGAACAGTTATTGTCTTCTCTAGCTTCATAAATAGGAAAGAGAATGTGAAAAAAACTTTTATCCTCTTCTTGTTAGTGTTCATCCTCTTCTTGTTTTCTATTCTTGTTCTTTAGTAATTTATTATCGTCATTCTTGTGAGGAAGATAACAACATTCAATTTTCTGTCTCTTTCGCTCTCGATTGTTGTTGCCCCTGTATCGCAGACAACTAGCTTTTGATATCTCCGATCCTATTTTCTTCGACTGTGGTTGGTGCTTGTCGTCCTCTTCTATACAGGTATGGGGTTTTTCATTAGCTGCTCATCATTGATTTATCTATGTATCTACCCGTTTGTTTCCTGCTGTTGTATTGTTGGTTTTATGATGAAGAACACACATGTCGAAGCATATATGTTTACCCCTGTTCTTTGTCACAAAGTCTGTGAGTCTGTATCTAAGTGTTATCCCTGGAGTTGGATGGAGTATTTCTGGTTATTTTTAGTTCTTAGGGTTTTTAATGTTTATCCGGATGAACCATCAATTATGGATTTTTTGATCTTTAGTGATCTCCTCGTATTCTTCTCTAAACTGTTTTTGTGTTTCCTTGTAGATATGTATGATCGTCCGCGGGATCCTTACCAAACCCCGCCGTCTAGTCCGCCAAGATCCCCTCCGCGTCGAGATTCTGACAGATCTCCACTTGGGGAAGGTCCTTACAAGTCTTCGCAATCGGATCCTCGGGGTCATAGGGTTTCATCTTCCTCTGGTGCGAAGGTTGTGTCTACTAAGAAAGGGGATGTGCCGAAGGGTCCTTCTGGATCTAGGTATGCTATTAACCGCGCCCCTTCTCGTCCTCGTGAAGATTCTAGGAGTACGCGGGCTCCTCCTTCTCGTACTGAGACACTGGATGTTCCGCCCCTTCGTTCAATGGCTCCTCCTTCAGTGCCTCCGCAGAAATCTTTGCCGCCTCCTCCCGCGGTTTCTTTCAAAGGGAAGTACTCCAAGGGTACTATGTCGAGAGCTGATCCGTCTAAAAATCTTCCTTCTAAAAGGAAAGCTTCGGAATCGAGTCTTACTTCTGATTCCGCAGACGAAGAAGAAACTGTCCCCGTGATACGCAACATTTCAGTTGGTAAGAAGAAAGTCACTTTCAAGCATATTGACCTTGAGATGTTCAAGGAAAAACATGAACTTCAAGATTTTGAGGTTCGCTTCTATGCTCCTGACGATGATATCACTTACGAGCTCCTTGCTAAGTATCAGTTTGACGAGTTTCATCTGTTGACTACGGTTGGAGCCTTCGACGCGGGTCTCATGTTGCCCCTATATAAGTCGGTGACTCCTTTTATTATGACGTGTTGGCTAGTCGCGAAGGCTCTTCCACGAACTCATAATCCTTCCGTGTCACAACTATCTGGGAATTATCTTCGTTCACTGAAGGAATGTTACCTGCGAAGCAAGGGAAAGACTATGATGACCTGCTATGTTCCAAATCCTGCTGAGAGAGAGTGGTACACTCCTCAGAATTTTAACAGTTCTTTTGGGGATTATGTCAACAGTAGAAACCGTAAGCCGTGGAGTGTTAGTCTTCGTAATATTGCTGCTCCCCGTGGTGAAATTCGTCTTTTGAATGAGGTGAGTGATGCCAAGATGAAGTATGTTCCTGGTACTGAGGGATCTGCTAAACGGAAACTCTTTCCTGCTCATGAAAGGATTAAGCGTGACCATGATTATGAATGGCATGCTACTGTTATTGAGGTAGTTGGTCATTGGGATTATGGTTGGATTCCGGGTCCGCGCGGTTGGCGTCCTTCTGAAAACAGCAAGCCTCGTGAAACTCCTCCTGCTCGTTATGGAGATTCCTGTCCTTGGCTTCCGAATTTCGCGGGCATGAATTTTCCTTACGCTCTTGATGTCGTTGATGGAGATGAGGAGGAGGGTTCTGGTGCTACCCATCCAACGAAGAGTGCTGCTGCTGCCAAGGTATAGTTTCTTCTTATATTTTTTATTCTATTTGCCCCTTTTTCCTTGCTTGAAATAATTTTCATTTTTGAAGTGAGGGAAAAAAATGAGCCTTTGTGGGTATGTGTACTGGTTTGTAGGTGTCGA
Organism: Papaver somniferum; assembly: GCF_003573695.1. Lineage (NCBI taxonomy): Eukaryota > Viridiplantae > Streptophyta > Magnoliopsida > Ranunculales > Papaveraceae > Papaver > Papaver somniferum. The sequence continues at coordinate 101,429,254 of NC_039368.1, forward strand.
AGAGGAAGAAACTTGGACCCAAACAATCTTCTACCGTGGTTACCGGTGAGGCTGAGGTTTATGAGGAGGTTACGAGTCCTGTAAACGAAGGGTATGCTGAGGATAAAGAAATGTCCGATGGAGAAGAGCGTACCGACACTTATCACCCTGATGACGAAGGTGGTAATGGTGAAGAATAAGTTTCCACGGGTGGTGATGGTGAAGAAGGAATTGCCGCGGGTGGTGATGGTGAAGAAAGAATTGCCGCGGGTGGTGATGGCGAGTCTGAGGGAAATATTACCGTTGGTGGTACTTGCGGGGGTGGATCTTCCCCTGTTGGCGATAATATTGTTGGTGTGGGTACTCTGCCCGTTATTTCTCCTGAATTTTCTTTCGGTAGGATATATTCCGCGGGGGAATCCTTTGATGTGAATGCTGCCATGGGTCTTGCCGAAGACTTCTCATTGCTTTCCCCAAATGATGATTGGGATGTTCTTGGGGATATTGGTAAAGAAGATGCCACCGGTCAGCAGGCTGAAAACGCTGGTGGTCATACTGAGGCTGGTGATGTCGAGACTTGCGCGAGTGAGGGGAGAACATCCAAAGGGAAGTCTGCGGTTGAATCTCCTTCAGAGGATTTCCCTTACTCGCCAATGCCTGAAGGCGAAGATGCCATTTTGGCTTGGCTTAAGAAGAAAAGTCTGATGTTCGTCCCCAACCCTGCCCCAGTGGTCCTTGGTGAGAAGAATTCTGACGCTTATACTCGTCAGATGATGCAAGTGTCTTCTGAAGTCCGCGTTGCCGAGATGTGGGAGAAGAATCTGAGAGCTTCAGAAGCTAACCTAGTGGTTGACCCTCCATCCTCTGTTGCTGATATGATGACCATAGCTGATGGGTATCAATACGGTTTTCCCCAGCAGCGTGTCTTAGAGGTAAGTCCTTGTACTGATTCCCTCATGATATACAAACATTGTTTTCTTCGCGATATCCGATCCCTTGGGTATAATAATGTTTGTCGTTTGTGACATAGATGATGAGGAGCGAACGTTATAACCATGTTCTATACCAATTCTTTAAAACAAAGTCTTTAAAGTTGGAGGCTAAGCTTCGTCATAGAGAAGAAGAACTATCTGCGGCCGAGATGGAAATAAGTGAACTGAAGGGTCGCCCGAAGGAAAAGGAGCGTCTGGGTAATGCCGAGGAGAAGCTCTGTTCGGAACTTGCTATAGTCCGCAACGAATTGGAGCAAGCTCGCAGAAATGTATCGTCCCTCACAGGTTCGTATTTTTTTATTGGTCTTTTACTCCTCGTGATTCCCTATTTGTACTCTGGTGTTCAGTCTCAGTCTCCCCACCCTATCTTCAGTGGGTGGAGTCCCCGAGCTCATATGTCTTCGGAAAGAAAGGGAACGACAGAAATACCGCATTGCAGAGTTGGTGGGTAAGTTGAAAAGCGAAGCCGTAAAGTGGAATGCTCGTGCTGATGAGCACAACGCCTTAGCAGCTGAGTGACGTGAAAACCGAACACTGATGGTTGATATGCAAAATAAGTACAATCATGACCGTTGTTTGTTTAATGGTACGCTGCTATGGACGCGTGACAACCTGCGTGATGCTCGAGGACATGCTTCGGACTTAGAGGCTAGAGTGCGCTTTTTGGAAGGAGAGTACAACATGCTATTTCTTTCTTAGGCCCCGGGGTTAGGGATAGTATGCTGCATCTTTCCGAGGAAAGAGATAATGCTAGCGCTGAGGTTGGTGCTCTTAGTAAAGCCCTAGCAGCATCTCGAGCTGATGTTGCTCGCCAAGTAGAATCTGAAAGAGATCTTGAAGTGAATGTGTATCGACTCCATAAAAGGATGGGGGAGATGATTGACGAAGTCAACCATCTTCGTCACTTGGATTCAATGAAGCAGGTAGACTTAGACGCGAGTCAATTTGCTCTTACGAACCTTCACACGGATTATAAGAAACTATCCGACGAATATGACTTTCTTGATGAGGCTCGGGATGCAGTTGTTAATGAGTATGAAGAGGCTTCGGCTAATGTCGGAGGTATAACCTCGTTTTATCGAGTGTGATTCTGTTATTTCTTCGTTTTAACCCCTTGGTATTTCTTGTTTTCAACACTCGAGCGACAGCTTCACGCAACAAATGATGAGCTTAAAAAAACTCAATCTGCCTTAGTGCAACAGGAAGGACAAGCCAACTATTTCAAAGAGTTGGCCGCGTCTCGTGAGGAAGCAGCGGAGATTGCCTCCAAAGAGGCGGAACGCCTATCTGCATTGCTGTCTCGGGCCAACCAACGGACCGCTGTTATCACTTATAAAGCTCGATGTCAGTTGGTTGAGGAGACCAACAAAGTCCTAGATAATATTGAACTTGATCTTAAAGTCGAACATGGTCTTTTCAAGAATTATCCGCGTCGTCCCCTTCCCGCGCCCTTGCCTGGTTCTTCTGGGCCTTCTTCAGGTGGTAGCGTACCTTCATCTCGCAGAGACAACCTTGTTGATGTAGTTGTATCGTCCAAGTAGATTTCTTTTATTAGTCATAGAAAGTTGATCCTTGTTGATTATATAATTTCGGATCATTTTTTGATGTGTTTCCTGCTTTATCTTATTTGCTGAACTTGTAATCAACTCTTTATGAAATGGATCATCCTTTTGGCATACCTGCGTTATCAACTCATCTTTATTTTAAGTATTGTGAAGTGTTAAACTAGAAATAACTTGCTTTTTAAAAAGTTGAGAGTGTTTGGGTGCGATACCGAAGGTAAATACCTTCGTGATCGTCTTGAGACCTGTCACCCCGCTGGCGAATCCTGGGCCAGAGGATTCCCAAACGGTGGGGGCCGAGGCAGCGTTCTAGGATATGGAATGCTTATTTGAAATATTTACATGCACCCATTCCGTCGACCCGCTGCCTTAAAATTGGTTGGGTATCTCTTTCTTCTGGGTGCCTTCCCCCTGGTCTTACACTCATAGACACTGATAGGGGAGCCCTGAGAGATTGTAGATTAACTACTTTCCCCATTATTTTTAATTTATTATGTAATGTACATGTGTTCACCCAGCGGGCCTTTTGACCATTTCGTTTGCTTGAAGATTTCCCAAAAAGTTTGTTTGATTGATAGGTTGAGGCCTGCTACTCCTCGTCCAGAGATAGAAACATGTAAAGCGTTTACGCTGCCTTCTTCTTCTGGTATTCTTCACGCAGATGCAAAGCTGCGCTGTTCCTATGGGTAGTACGGTTTGAGCCATTTAGCATTCCAAGGGTGTCGGAGGACCTCGCCTTTCAGATTGCGAAGATAGTAGGAACCGTTTCCCGCCATGTCGTGTATTATAAAAGGTCCTCCCCATGTAGGTGCTAACTTTCCCTACTTCTTCTCTCGTTGATACTGCGGGATTGTTCTTAGCACATACTGCCCTTCTACAAAATTTCGAAGCTTAACCTTTTTGTTGTACTCTCTCGCTAGTCTCCATTGATAATTTTCCATCTTTTGCAATGTTGTTTCCCTCCTTTCTTCCAGGTCGTCCAATCTCTCTAACATCATGTCTGTTGTGAGATTTTTCTCCCATGCTTCGGTCTTTGTGGTTGGCATGAGGATCTCTGTTGGGATGACTGCTTCAGCTCCATAAGTGAGGAGAAATGGGGACTCCCCAGTGGCAGATCTTCGTGTTGTCCTGTATGCCCATAATACATTGTGTATCTGTTCACACCATCGCCCCTTGTGTTCGTCTAATTGCTTTTTGAGGATAAGGGCGAGGGTCTTGTTAGTAGCTTCCGCTTGTCCGTTGCTTTGAGGGTATATGGGGTGGACTTGTTTTTCCTTATTTTGAAAGTGTCGAAGAGCATGTCTATGTTTTTCCCCTGTAATTGTTTACCATTATCGGACACGATTTCCGCTGGTATGCCGAACCTGCAAATAATATTTTGGAATATGAAAGTAAACACGTCCACGTCTCTGATCCTGGCTAAGGCTTTGGCTTCCACCCATTTACTGAAATAGTCTGTGGCTACTATCAAAAATCGTCTTTTCCCTGATCCTTCGATGAAAGGCCCAACGATATCTATGCCCCATTTTGCAAATGGCCACGGGCTATCCACAGAATTAAACATTGTTGCTGGTGTGTGTATCTTTTTGGCGAAACGCTGACATTCTTCACATCGTCGGGACATTCTTGCAGCATCTTGTATCATTGTGGGCCAGTAATATCCTTGCATTTTTGCTTTGTCGGCTAGTGATCTCATGCCACTATGATTCCCTGTGTCACCATAATGGATGTCGTTTAGAATTCGATGCCCCTCTTTCCTGGATAAGCAACGTAGTAACGGTACGAGGAAAGATTTCTTGTACAGGATCCCATCCCGAAGATCATATCTTCCTACTTTGGAGAGTATTTTCCTGGTTTGTTTGTGATCCGCGGGTAAGGTTCCATATTTGAGAAACGCATGGATCATCATTCTCCAATCATCTTCGTTGTTGAAATCTTCATCTTGATTTGCTCTTGACAAGATATCTTCTTCGTCAAAATCGTCACAGATGTCTTCTCCCACCTGATCTTCGATATTTTATCCCATTGTATCTTGATTTGTAGCAAAGGAAAATTGTGATGCAATCGAAGGCTCGTATACCCTTGTTATTTTGATAGCTTCAATACTCTTGTCCTTCAGCATGGATGATATATATGCTAGGGCATCCACGTGCCTGAGATCCCTTCTGCATAAGTGCCGGAACTTGATGTTCGGAATTTGTGATGCCAATGTTTGGACCAAGGCCATGTAAGCTGAGAGGGTGTCGTCGTACACATTGTATTCGAGCCCTATTTGTCGTACGACAAGCTGCGAATCACTTGTCAGTCTTACATCAGTTACCCCCATCTCTATTATTAAGCGGAGGGCATGTACGACTGCCTCGTATTCGACGATGTTGTTAGTATGCTCTTTGAATTCTAACCTGAGTGCCTGTACGATCCTTTCTCCAGTTGGGGTGGTGATGACAATTCCTATTCCTTCCCCTTCCTTATTTTTGGAACCATCAATGAAGACTTCCCATTGTCTTTGACTCGCGGGTTCGAGGACATCAACTGGATCCTTGCTTTCCTCGTTGGCTTCTGGTATTCCCCCAATCTCTTCATCGTTGTCCATGGGGAGGTCTGCTAAGAAATCCGCCAAAACTTGGGATTTTTGGGAATGTTGAATTTCATGAATGATGTTGAACTGGTCCAGGTGGGTGTTCCACTTGGCTATTCTACCTACTTTTCCCGCGCTTTTGAGGACTGCTTCCAGTGGTGCTTTGCATGGGACGCGGATGAAGTGAGTTAGGAAATAGGTTCTCAGCTTTTGAGTAGCCCATACTAATGCCAGGATGAGTTGTTCGATCTTCGTGTAATTCCTTTCCGCAGAATTGAGGGTCTTGCTGACATAATGGATAGGCTGTTCTATCTTCGTATTGGTTTTGACCAACACTGCGCTAACTGCGTCTTCTGTCGCTGCTATGTACAATGCCAAAACCTCATCAGGATCAGGCTTCTGCAGGATTGGAATTGAAGCCAGGTGTTCCTTGATTCTTTGGAAGGCTTCTTCGCATTCTGCGGTCCATTCAAACTTACTACCTTTTTTGAGAATATTGAAAAAATGTTTGCATTTGTCCGAGGATCGGGCATTAAATATACCCAAGGCTGCTAAGGACCCATTGAGCTTTTGCACTTCTTTTAAATTCTTCGGAGATGGCATTTCCACTATGGCCTGAATCTTCGCGGGGTCTACCTCAATACCCCTTTTTGTTACCAGATATCCGAGGAATTTCCCTGAGGTGACACCGAAGGTGCATTTTTCTGGATTTACTTTCATGTGATGTTTCTTCATTGCTTCGAAAATATCTCTCAGGTCCTGGTGGTGATCTTTGCGCATCCTACTTTTGACGAGCATGTCATCAACGTAGACTTCTAGGGTACTACCAATCCATGGATTGAAGATATCATCGACCATTCTCTGGTAAGTTTCCCATGCGTTTCGAAGTCCAAAGGGCATTCTAGTGTAGCAATAAAGGCCATGCGGGGTGTAGAATGTTGTGTGTAGTTGATCTTCTTATGCCAGGGCTACTTGGTTGTAACCAGAATATCCATCCATGAATGACATCTCTTCGTACCCTTCCACTTCTTCAACCAGTTGATCTATACTCGGTAGGGGATAGCTGTCTTTTGGACATGCCTTGTTGAGGTTAGTAAAGTCGTTGCATATCCTAACCCCTCCATTCTTCTTAGGAGCGACGACCATGTTGGAGATCCATGTAGGGTATTTGACTTCCTTGATGAAGCCTGCTTCTAGTAGTTTCCGAAGTTCTTTTTCTATTGCCTTATGATACTCTGGTGCAACTTTTCTTATTTTCTGCCTGAAAGGTGGCGTGCCTGGTTTGATGCGCATCTCGTGTTGGATTATTTTCGGATCAATCCCCGGCATGTCTCCTAACTTCCAGGCGAATACATCCGCGTATTCTTTAAATAATTTGGTTAAGGAATCTTCTCTTTTTTCGTCCATTATGGTCCCTACTTTGATCATCTTCGTGTTTTCTTCCGTTCCTATGTTGATTTCTTTTACGGGCTCCACTGGTGTGAACACCGGCTTCGGGTCCCCAAGGACTGGGACGTTCTTTAATTGCTATTTGGTATGTTTATGTCCTTCGTTGGCTGCTGAAGTACTTTCTTCTGTGTTAAGGACATTATCATCCTTTGTCAAGCCCTTTCCTGCGGTTTTCTTGAGGAATAGGTCTATGGCCTTTTCTTTCGTAGCTTCTTTATTTTTGATCCTTCGGGTTTTTCGCTGCTTTTCCTGTTCGTTGATACGATCCTGAGTGGCCTGGCACTCTTTTGCAGAGACCCGATCTCCCTTGATTTCCATTACTCCCTCGGGTGTAGCCGTGTAGGGAACCTGAGACATTGGTAGTAAGTTGCTGCCACCCCCTTGAGTTTATGTACCTACTTTCGTCCAATAATGGCGTTATAGGGGGATGGGGCGTCTACCACGCTGAATCGTGTTTCTACTTTCATGGGCTCGGCGTTCACCTGCAACACGATGTCTCCCAATGGATTTGCGGGCGCTCCGTTGAACCCGTAGATGGTGTAATAAGAGGTCATCAGCTGTTCATCATGGAGCTTCATCCGTTTGAAGGCGTCGTAGAATAGAACGTTCACTGAGCTTCCCCCGTCGATGAGGATCTTTTTGAGGTTACATCCGGCCACTGGTAGTGTGAGGACCAAGGGATCGTTATGGTCTTCCATATCTTCTTCGATATCTTCAGTATCGAAGATGATAGGTGCGTCCATTCACTCTTCGTGCTCGTCCACCTCTACGCCATCAATCTTATATAATTCACAATGGTCTTCGAATTGCTTTCGTAGCCTCTTTCCTATCTGCGCTGTAAGTGAGGGCCCTGCGGCTTCGGAACACGAGATGGTGTTGATTGTGCGGTTTCCCTCTGGAAGTTGGACTTGCTTGGTTCGTTTGGATCTGTCCTCGGTGAGCTCCTTTCGTATGTATTGCTTGAGTTCGCCAGCATCAATCAATTTTTGGATCATTATTTTGAGGTTTTTGCATTTCTCGGTCTGGTGTCCATTGAAGCACTGATACTCACAGTAATCTTTAGACTTCTCGGTCCTTGAGGGCTGTTTTCCCTTAGACCACGACCACTCCAAATTTTCCCTTCCTTTGATCTCTCGCAAGATCGGAGCGTAGCTAGCATTGAGCTTCGTGTAAACCTGATCTTCGAATTTTCGATCGTCTTTTCGCCGTTGATCTCTTCGTTACTTCTTATCTTCGTGCGTTCGTTCCACTGAGTTATTTCTTTTGGCCCCGCTGGTTTGTTCTGTGGAATTGGTACGGTGAGACCTCTGCGTTTGTGCCCTTGGGTTCTCACGCTGGATTTCTTCAAGACGAGCATACTTCTCAATAATAATTCGAAGATCTCCTTCTGTCTTAGGTACGCTTCCGTGGATCTCAACAAATAGTGGACTCATTCGGTCTAATCCCCACTTGTAGTAGTTGATGCTTACTACGGGATCCACACTCCCTATGGCTTGGCAGATCTTGTGCCATCTGTTGGTGTATTCCTTCGTGTTCTCCTTGTAACCAATTGCCAGATAAAAAAGTTATCCATTCCGGTGTTTACAGCTTTGTTGTACATGTAGGTTCTCAAGAATTTCTCTGCGAGTTGATCGTAGGAGTTGATGGAATCAGGTGGCAGGTTGTCAAACCAAGACAAAGCCGATCCCTTCAGAATTGATGGGAAATACCTACAGAGGACGGCGTCGTTTTGACTCCATCGGGCTAAGATACGATTATAATACCGGATATGTGCCGCGGGATCACTGGATCCGTCATAGCATTTAAAGGTTGGGACAGGGCACTTTAACTGAATGGGGGTATTTGCCAGGCGATGAGTTAGGGGCGTGGAGTTAGTTTCTTTCATCACCTCTTCAAGCCTTCCTCCGCCTTGTCTGGATTTTAACTGCCTGATCTCAGCCATCATCTCATCACGCAACTCCTCCATTGCGCGGTAATATCCCAAGTTCTCATGCTCAGTTGAGCGTTTCTTTCTTCGAACTTCACTGTCATAATAGTCTAAGTCTTCGGCGGCATATTCCGGATCGGATGCACTGCTTCCCCTAGCGGCGTTTGCTAGGATGATTCTTCGGTCTCGATTAGGCTCTGGTGCTTTAGAATTTTCTTCGTCCAGTTGTTGGCTAGTCTTCGTGCTTTGGGCAATCCTATCTTTCAAGTCTTGGTTCTCCCTGGCCAGAAGAGCTAAGGCATCTGCGTAGACCTGCTGGCTCTTTTTCAATTCTTCGAGCTCTACCATCAGTCGATGGGACTGGTTTGATCCCTGATTGGGAGTTCCGGCTTGTGCCCGTACGGCCATAGTTCCTCATTCGTCTACTGTGTGTATTAAAGGTGGCAGAGGATCAGCTTCAATTGTTGGTATCTCCAAGTTTGGTCCCCTCGGTTAAGCTTCCACCCGCGGTACTAAAACCACTGGTATGGTTTGATTCTGACCGTTGATTGACGACATTCCGAAGACTGGTGGATGTGCGGGCCGATGTGTCAAAGATTATGCCACCTCTTCTCTTTGTTGATGGATTTGGTTTGAAACCAAAGTCTTGTTAGCTTCTGTAGCCTGGAGGGCCGCAACAGTTGCGTTGTTCTTTGTGGCTGATGCTTTGAGAGCCGCGGCTGCAATGGAGTTAGTGTTTATAGACGAGGTGATTTCCGCAGCATCCTGTCTCTGAGTAGCTGTTTTAACTTTGTCTCCTTTCTGCTTGCTTCGGGTCATGACCGGGGTAATCCTCGGTGTCTCCTTTGATGAGGCTTTGGTTTTTCCTGCCTCTAGTATCTTTTCCATTTTAGTATTTTTCTGCATTGGGGAATAAATAAAGAGAACCAAATATATCCACGAGGATCGGGTTAGTGCCATTCGTACCCGCAAAATTATTGGAATAGAAGGAAATGAGCTGCCCAAGGGCCTTAATAAAAGAGAAACATAAAGACTCCATCGGTCTAGTTTTCGCAATACAAATCCTCTAATAAACAATCATGGACCTTGTTTTCAGACTACTTTTGAAAAGGAAAACTCTTGAAAAGGCAGATCCGTCGCGAGATCTCATGAATCTAGATTATTAAGTCTTAGTTTTAAAAGAAAAACGCCTCACGTGCAAATCTTTGATAGATAGCCGTGGATGTGTCTGCTTTGAAATGGTGTTTGTGAAAATGAAGACCATGAACCCAGAATAAAAAAGGTTTTGAAAGCACGCTGAACCCAGAATAGGGCACAACCGTAATGCGTGTTTAAGGTGAAATCACAGGATAAGATAAATCTTTTACCGGGACAAAGTCCTTGTTTCTAGCGCCAGATTGTGAACACATGAATCACGAAGCCATCCACGTGTTCACAAACAATATTCACATACAGTCTAATTCTAGAATTGTACGATGTATGTGTAAAGGGAATGATTATATCGATTCATCGACTCGAAGCCTTCGAGCTTGTCATTGTCTTGTCGAATATTATCATAAATAATGTTCGTATAAAGGAATAGACAGAGAATCAAGTATAAATGTAAAGCACATGAAGTTCAACGCTGAATATAAGGTGCTGAAATGTAAATAAGACAAAGATTTACGTGGTTCGGCACTAAGGCCTACATCCACGGGGCTGGTGTTTCACTATGTATTGAATGATTACAAAGATAGTCGAATGACTTTAGAGTATACATAGGTCTGCGGAAGTAGGGGGATTACTTACTCTTCCTATTTCTCTCTCCTATAATTGCTCTGGATTGGTCAACCCCTCCTCTCTTAGTGGAGAGGGGTATTTATAGGGTTGGAACGTGGGTCCTACTTCTGAGGTGCCGTTGTAATCTTATCTTCTTGTGCTTTGTGCCCATTACGCAGAGGTCTTCGGCATACGCTGCGGCCTGAGCTTGAATACGAAGGATTATCCTCGCCTCTTCCACGAGCTGATTGACACGTGTATATCTCTTTGGTATTTAATGCGGGTAGATGGATGTCTGCTCGTGTCAGACAAGTGTCTCTTTGTCTGGTCACATCTATGTCAGTCAAACTCCTCTCAGCCGTTGATCCGGGATCTTCCTCGGGATTGGGTCTATTAACACCCAAGGGGTATTATCTGGTGCTCCTCTAAGCCATCATACCTATGTGATCCTCTGTCCCTGACCGTCGGATCTGCTGACCGGTGGCATCTTCTGATGAGATGCTTGCTATCATGTTTTGATATCTTATTTTGCATGCCTTCCACGTGTCTCTTTCCGTACACGTGGTGGATGATGAAAGGTGTACATACAATTATCTCTCAAAATTACCAAATTAGAAATGAAGATAAGATTCTGATTCGTACGCGCAAGAAATTAAGCGTCTGGTTATCAATTGTTGTCTCGTTTATCTCAGATGACAGAAAGACGACTTACTAGTGACTGTTTTTTTTTCTTATTAGTTGACTTGTATAGAGACTTAGATGACTTTTCAATTATTCATCCGTGATTTTTAACGAACTATTTCAATCCTTCTCTTTTATCGGAATCACGCGACAAAAGCTTCTGCTGTTGGTATATGGAGCAAACAAATCATATCGATTGACTGACTGGTTCAAAAGATGGAAACTAACATGATGGTATGCGCGTACGTGGGATTGATTGGGAAGGAACTCTGAGCTCGGAAGTTTTCCTTGCGACAACCGCGTGGAAGTTTCATTAGAAAAGCATACTCACTGTAGCATTGGCATAGCAGACAAAAAATCATAATGTTTAAACCTTTTCACTCGGTTTGGTAAACAAAAGTGCCCTGTACTTCACGACTCACGGGGCCACCACCATATATTTATATCTCTACGCAGCTTCCCATATATATAATGAACTACCCTACAGAGGAGGAGCTCATTATTCATTTTCACGACTTCGGATGTATTATGTAAAAAATAAAAACATTTTGAGCAAGAGAAAAGAGAGATTAATGAGTAATAACAATCGAGTAGTAATGGATGAGGAGGATCATGAGGCAGAGGATGATTTGGTGCCTGCACTTCCACCTGGTTATCGTTTCTACCCTACAGAGGAGGAGCTCATCACTTTCTATCTCCATAGAAAACTTGATCACGGGAATAGTACAGACACCATCTTCAATTGTGTAATCCCAGTTGTTCAGATTTACGACGTCGATCCGTGGCAACTCCCTGGTACGCACTCTGCTGCTTATTATGTACATATATACAAGATGCATGATTAGTTAGATAGCTTCTTTAATTAGCTTTCGTTTAATTATGATGCATGCATGCTTGTACAAATGCAGAGATATCAGGGGAGCTGTGTCACAGGGACACAGAGCAATGGTTTTTCTTTACACCAAGACAGGAGAGAGAAGCGCGTGGCGGACGTCCTAACCGAACCACCACTTCGGGTTACTGGAAAGCTACTGGTTCTCCTAGTTACGTGTATTCGTCACCGTCAATACCATCAACTACACACAATAGTAATAATCATCGAGTCATTGGTGTGAAGAAAACAATGGTGTTTTACAAAGGGAAAGCTCCTACGGGGAGAAAAACCATATGGAAGATGAATGAATATAGAGCCATTATGCGGGACGGAGTAGTAGGAGGTGATCAGGAACATCATAATCAGACATCGACGTTATTCACTAACCCAAGCACTACTAGTGCTCCGGTGGTACGTACACATTTCACTAATATGGATAAATGCGATTTCTCTCCATAAAAATTTTGTGCTATTAACGCTAACTAGTTTAGATTTTACTTGTACATATAGTTACGCCATGAATTCAGTCTATGCCGTATATACGTGAATTCGGGTTGTTTAAGAGCATTTGATCGTCGGCCATTGGGACCCCCGGCGTGTAGCGAACCTATAGCACTAACTCGTCATCAACATCACTCTATAGCAGTCCATAATGATCAGAAAACAAGCTCCCCTAGTTATCATTCTTCTGGAGATGATTGTATTCAAAATCAGTCAACTTCGCGTGAAGTTCTGGGAGAAGCTTCTACTAGCAATACTACTCAGTGGGACATGATTATGCCGGACGATTTTAACCAGTTATGGGATTGGGAGCAACCGAAATGGGTCTAGATATACATCGTTAACTAATCAATACCCAGTGCTAAAGACCTGGAGAGAACCAAAATGAAAGTAGCTAGAAGATTTAAACTTGACTACAACATGATTCTTGTTAATTTGCTGTAACTCAATTATTTGTGTAATTATGTACGTACCGAATTGATGGTTTACTGATTAGTTTAGTGTCGTATGTTTCTTTACTTCTTTATATGCTCTATATTTTGCCCGTTGTATTAATTTGCTTTTTGTTCTTGTTATGTCTACTCTTCACGTCCCTGTGGAGGATAGAATAAGAGAGGATAATAATAAAATTTACGTAGTTGTTTGTCGAAAATCATGTTATGCCGCACGTCTTTTGTTTATGTTAATTTGACTGGAAATTAGATCTCCTTGATTTGAAAGAGCAAAGATCCTATTTGAGTAGCTTAATTTTGAAAGGCATGGGAGAAGTCCCTCCCTGAATTGACATCTCTCTATGCATGTACAGTGAAAGAGTTTTGTACTTTGGGGTCTAAAATTAAAGCAGCCTATGACCATGCGTTAAATCTCAGTTCTGATTTGAGATTTGAGATTTTTGGTCATGTGATTATAATAGCAGATATTTCTCTAGTAAGTATTACAATCATTCAGTAGTGATTTCCACATTATGAAGTTGAAACTTCTATCGAGTAAGACTAGATGACCGTGCAACAGATTTTGCAACTATTATTGAATTTCTTTAAAGTTTTTGATGATTTAAAGCAAGTGTAATCCATTCTTTTCCAAATTGAGTAGCTAACTTTTATGAGTGTCTTTCTTTGGAAAGCACAGGGTTATTATTCCGAAGGCTTCTAGAAAAGAAAAAAAAGGAACTATATTACCAGAGTGTTCTAACTAAGAAAATGAGGATCAAAGTAAAAAATTATTCTAAGTAGAAAGAGATTACTTGGAATCAACGTAATTCGCTAATTTGTAAACTAGATTTCTTACCACCTGTCTTACCAGGAGATGCACCGATATATAATCATCCAAGATGAGATAAAAGGATATCTACATTATTGGTAGGATGGTCAAGTCCAAACATCAATTGGATTAAGATTAACACAGATGGGGCAGCCAGAAGTCACCCAGGTTTTACGGGAGCAGGATTCATCTGCAGAGATTCCGATGCATGAACTTTAATGTCTCTAGCTCAACCTTTAGGAATTACGACTGCCTTAACCGCATAAACTTGGGCTCTACTATTGGCTTCAAGAACGGCAACAAAAAGAAAATGGCCAAAAGTTCTCTTTGAAACTGACTCAGAAAACCTTTTGCGCTTCATCACATCCTCTACCCCCTCCTTGGTACATCTCAAGGATGATCGACGAAATAAAAAATAGATTCAGACAGATCCCACAGATTACCATTCATCACAACTACAGCGAAGGAAACCAAGCAACAGATGGTTTGGCCAATCATGCGGTAGATGGAAGTCAATTGGGAAACTCATCAACCAAAATATGGGACCAGGCAATCTCGCTTTTTATTAGTCAAATTTTATTTCATGATTTGATGGGTACCACGCTTAAAAAAATGAACTTAGTTGGAATGCAGTGGGGAACCAGGGATGTTATGTGAGGCGGGCTTGACAACATTTCTACCCTGGCTTAAGCCTAATTTTAGTACATAGGATTTTGGCTGAATAGAAATAGGTAAGAGAAAAAATGTTTTGCTCAGTGTAGTCAATATCGGTCGTATTGACCGATATTATAGGTTTTTATCATGTATCGAGGAAAACCTATACGATACGTAAGATATCAGCGATACAAAGATTGAACGATAAAAACGCTCATATCGGCCAGTACAAACCTATATATCAGGTTCACTAATACACTGAATATCACTAAGGGTAATTTGGTAGAATAAATTATTAAGATCTGAAATTTTGTAAACATAACCCTTCTTCCTAATCATTTCTTTTCATTCTACCCTTTAATTCGTACTGTGAAGCTTTTGATCTTGAAAATTAGTGCATCATATGACACCAATTTTGTTAGATTGAAATATTTAAAAAAAATTAATATTATATTCTTAATAATGTATCACTGATAAAAAACGATATAATTTTTTGTATAGGTGTATCGTACCCAGCTGATACAATACCGATACACGGCATTAACTACTTTGGTTGAGATGTTAGGGAGGGCTTCATCTAGGGAAAGCCCGACAGTGCTTCCGCCCATGTTTGAGTGCAAATAATAACTGCTTGAACTTTAAGCAACATAGCCATGTTCATCATTATAAATAGAGGATCCTCTGGAACAAAGATTCTCAATCCATGCCTAATGTGTATCTTGTTGTTGAAAGAGTCGTCTTTCATAAACCTGAGTTTCTTTGAATTTGTGAAGCCCGGTCAAACTATAATCTTTTACTTAATAAGTATTTGCTATTCAGAGACCTATCTTGATCACTATTGTTCTTGTCTGTTCTAAAGATCTTTCTCTTCTGTTATACGACTATTCAAGAGCAAGAGCTATTGATCGAGAAATAAGATTGATAGAAGCTGCAGGCCCTGTTAACAAAAGTACAATCTATCTAAATCATAGATAGATCTTGCAAGGCAGAGTCAACTAAGAATCTCTAAAGGGAAAATTAGGCGCAAGCCCAAAAAAAAATATTCTCATTATCAGGCCCACAATTAATTTTAGATACCGTGACACCCATAATTATCCGAAATTATTAAAAATGTTTGCATGACGAGTTATGCATACTATTTTTTCAGGGATAACTCGTTATGCATTCTAATTTTTCAAGGGTAAAATTGGCAACGCAACTTGGATATAACATATCTAAAAAACCGCGCCTTGGAATTTAACAAATTTTATATCGTTGGAAAGCTTTTAAAGAGAGCTGTGCGACGAGCACAAACAATAATATCAAATTTTTGTTTTTCACGAAAAAAATGAAGGTGATCATCGTTTTATGGAAATTTATTGAAAACTGACTACATATTCGTTATGCAACCTCCAAAAAAGATGCATAACACAATATGCGTACACAAAAAAAGATGCATAACTTGCTATGCAGCCATATTTTTGTTCATGCATCAATTATTTTGGTTATGCAGCCACTAAAACGATGTATATGTCCGAATCCAGTAGAAAAAGCGGACGCATAACAAATTATGCAACCATTTTCTCAACTGCATAACATGTTATGTAGCCATTTTTTGATTGATTTTAGTGTGTACAGATAAAATCGATGCATAATGCATTATGCGGCCATATTTTCGGATGCATAATAGGTTATGCATCCATTTTCATGACTGCATAACATGTTATGCAGATATTATTATAGATACATGACAAGTTATGCAGTCTTTGTTTTTGTTGGTTTCAACAATAACAAAAAAGTTGATGCATAATGTGTTATGCAAACATTTTCTGGACTGCATAACAAATTATGCAACAACTTTTCAAGATGCATAACAGGTTATGCATCAATTTTCATAGTTGCATAACAGGTTATGCGTCAACAACTTTCACACCCACACCACTTGCCGGCAACAAATGAGCATCAGCAACTAACTCTTCGCCATTGGCAGCTGTATTGGCTAAAACCATTCCAATTCCACCGGCTTGTTTCACCACAACTCCTTTGGCAACTCTTGCATTAATTCCCCTATCACAAAAGACAATTTTCCCGGCTACTTTTTCCAGTATTAAAGTACCGGTCATACATAAATTTCCATTAGAAGCAGTACTAGCATTGCCGGCATAAACGAATTCCACCATTTTATCAGGTAATAGTTTGCTGTAATAAAGTGAGACACCACAATTTCTCACCTGATGTAATTGGGTCAGATGTCATGCGTTACGCCAACATACGGCATGTACAAAAGATCTCTGGCCAAGACTCAGCCTAATTAATGAAAGTTTCGCAGAATGAACTGAATACGAGCTTATAAAATTGTGTTCTACAGATAACATAGTTACAGAGAAACAAATATTACACATACAAAAAAGTTCAATAAGTGCAATCAATAAGTCCAGGAGTAATAAATTAGAGAATAGTTGTTTACTTGAGCTGGTGGTGGTGGTCTTGGAGCTAACGGCATCATTCCCTGATCCAAGCATGGATAAGCACCAATCGGCGGCTGCACCTGAAAACACACATGAAGCACATACACCAAAAGGGTTAATAAAGCATCAACAATAACTTGAAGAGAAACTAAATAGAGATTGGTTGGTTATTGACTTGAGCCGGTGGTGGTGGTGGTGTTCTCATATCAAACGGCATCATTCCATGTTCAAAGTGTGAAGGAGCACCATAAGCGATTAGTGACTGCGTTTGAAAACATGGTTCCATTTGATTTGGACCCATCATCATCATCATCCGCTTATTCTAAATCAAGGAACAACAAAAAGGACCAAACTTGAATTGTATTTCAGATGTAATTGAAATAAAACCTAAGCTTAGTACTCAAAAGGAGTAAAATTCCTCACCTGAAATAAAACTTGTGCTTTTTAATGACATGAAATCACACATGACTGACACACACGAACTAAAAACAACCATAATCCTCCTTCATTTTCTTTTCATGTACACAAAAATGGAAAACTCCAACACAGCTAAAAAAAATGGTGACTACCAGTTGCCAAAATCAAACTATAACTTTACATATAATTTCTTGCTTCCTTCAGATTCATCGACAATCCTAAGATGGAAAAGAACACGAAATCAGATTCCGCCAAAGGTGACCCAAAAATCTCAACTCAATCAAAAAAAAAAATGATTTGTAATCATCACCATCTCAGAAGCCGTCTGTTCTTTTCAATCTTAAATCTGAAATCAATTCTCACAACCCCATGAATCTCTCCCCTTTTCTGAGTTTTAGGTGTCGCCATTCTTCTCTTGACTGATTTAATTTATAGGGTTTTTCCGATGGATAATTTTACTCATCGAGAATTCACGGTAGATTTGAGAGAAGAAAGAAAAGGAATTGAAAAAGAAGAAAAAGGAACGAAACAGAATTTTATAAACTATGGGTTTGAGAATAATTTTTCCCTAAAAAATGAACCCTGATTTTGGGCATACCAAAATCTTCTTAGGCATACAAAGCACTAGTCCTAACTTGGGTGACCTTATAAGGGGTACCCTATGGGGTGGTTCAATTACCTATATGCCCTTAAATCCTTTAAATTACTACTAATATATCCCTAACCCTAATACAAAACCTATAATCAACTACACCTAAAATCAGTTTCATTCACCTTCTTCTTCTTCCTCTCCACAGCCGAACTCATTCACCCTTCCATTTCTTTTTTTTCATCGCGGAAATTTAATCGTCGATTCGTGAAAATTTAGTCGACGATTAAACTCATCTATATAATGGGTCGTCGTAAGCCAGTATCTCATTCAAATCGATCGACTCAACAACCCATTGAAGAAGCAGAAGATTTAGAGAGTGAAGAACAAACTCAAAATCAACCACAAAATCAACCGGAAGAAGAGATTGAAGAAGAACCAACTTCGGAAATGAGAATAAGAAGGTTAGTTCTACAAACCCATCTCGTATTTGATGTTTTAGATTGGTTTGGTCGATTTAATTCGTCAAAATCATGTTTCTGTGGCGGTTACAGGGTATGGTTCGGCGCAAAACAAATCTTAGATGTGCGCCGAGCTGTTCTTGAAACTGAACCCTGAAAGTGCATATGAACGGCTCGGCGTATATCTGAAATCCGTTTTGAGCCGAACTTTAGTGACACAGAGACTTATATTTAGGATCGGCTTATTCGATGGTGTTAGTTTTGTGCCGAATATGTTTTGTGAATTTCAGAAATTTTGCATGTGCGTAGGATCGGCTTGTATTGTAGTATTAGTTTTGTGCCGAATAATTGTTGTTTGAATTTCAGAATTTTTGCATGTGCTTAGGATCGGCTTGTATGGTTGTATTAGTTTTGCGCCGAATAAAGGTTTCAATTCATAAGTCTAGATTCGACTTATTCGATAGTATTAGGGTTGCGCCGAATATCATTGTTAAAATTTCATAAATTTTACAAGTGTATAAGATCGGCTTATTTATACGATATCATGTTACGCCGAATACATGTTTGAGTTCATAATCATAGACTCGGCTTATTCGACGGTATCGGTTGTGAGCCGAATATAGGGTCGGCTTATAATTGTTTTGTGGTATGAGCCGATCCACTCTCTGTGTAAGCTAATAAAAATTTCAAGACATGATTCAGCTCATATGTGTTATTTCGGGTAAGCCGAGCCTTCTTATTTTCTTACAAGTTTTTGGCTTTCCAAATCTCTTTGTTGTTCGAATTAGTCTTATAACTTTCATACTTGTGTCAGGACCAATGCAGCTACAAAGAGGAAGATGATGGAGGTAACACCTTCTACTTCTAAAACTCCCGATCCTAGAGGAGGAGGTAAGAAAAAATTGGGAGCGGGAGGTAGAGGAGGAATTTTAGAAGAAGAAGCTGAACAAGTAAGAATTGAAAGACAAGAAGAAGGAATAGCTGAAGATGAAGAAGTTGATGATAATCAAGAAGTTCATAAAGAAACACAACCCCAAGGAAAACCCAAGAAAGACAAGAAAGGTAAGAAGGTGGCAGAACCCGAGAAAGAGAAGGACGATGATGATCGACGGATCACTGGTTTACACATTCCTGATGAAGATGACGTAATTACACCTCGATCATATGGTTTGCCTCATGGTCTTCCGGAAGATGGAGAAAATGTGATTGGTTATGCCGATTCTTGGGCGAAGAAAATTTATGAGGCTCCTGATCACAACCGTGCAGTCCGAGTATTGAGACACCAGAGGGCAGCGGAATGGAGTCTTGATGAAGAGGTTCCTGAGGTGATTGCTTACGTACAACGCAGTGCTTTATGGCCTATCATCAATTATGGACATAAGGAATATGATAGTGTGTCGGCCTCTGCATTTACCGAGCGCTCTTGTCCAGAAACTCACACATTTCAATTACCTTTTGGAGAGATGGCAATCACTCCCGATGAGGCTAGTAAGATTACAGGCCTTAAAGCAAGGGGTGTAAGTGTGGATGCTGGTTTTTATGACATGAGTTGGGATGAGTTATACAATTTGTACCTGGAATGCCTTGGTTGGGGTTCACAGAAAACTGAGTTGGAGTTTTGTCGATCAGTTAAAGATGTCGATACCGTTTGCATACCATGTGGCAGAAATAAGAAGAATAAGAAGATCAAGTTGACTAACTTGAAAAAGGAGTTTGAGAACACAAAGGAAAGAGTCACACAAGGTTTGTTGACAATGGATCCCGTCAAAGTGAAGCAAACCGGAACTGCCTACTTGCTTTATACTCTTGGTAGAGACATCTTTCCCGACACTACCGGAAACAAGGTAAATGCTAATTATCTCCAATTGGTAAAGAATCTTGAAACTTGTAACAAGTTTGCTTGGGGAACGGCTACGCTCGCTTACCTGCTGGACCAACTTTCCACCGCGTCTAGGTTGACAAGTACAAACATCGGAGGGAACTTCACTTTGCTCCAGGTAACTTTTGGGAGTTCAGAGTATGGTTCGGCTTATAACCATAAAATCTTTTAAGCCGAAGTTTTTACTTACTTGGTTCGGCTTATAATACTTGATCCATATAAGCCGAACAGTTCTCTGATTTTGTAAACTTTATTCTTACTTTGATGTTTCCAAGTAAAACTTGTTTCTATCAATTCAATTCCTTTAATTTTTTAATGTGGTTCTTTGGATGTAGGTGTGGATATATGACCATTTCCCAATTTTGAACTTGGCCAAAGTATTTGAGAAAGATGTCGATTATGTTGATACAGAGCCAACTGCAGCATGGTACGCGTACGAGGACTCCAAGAAAAGGAACAAAAAGAAGTTGGTGGAAAGTTTGAGAGAGACGTTAGACCGTCTTGGTGTTGATGATGTCACTTTTCAACCATATGAGAAGTAAGATGAGGAAGATGAAGTTGTTGAAGATGAGGATATGCCGGCAGGTATGTATCATGGGCCATTGTGGTATCCCGGTGGTTATGTTATATACGATCCTAGGCGAGTACTCCGTCAATTAGGATGCGTCCAAAAGGTTCCTTTGTTTGACGAGAAATTCAGGTTGTTACCAAAGAGTGGTAAGGGAACTAAAAGCACCACTTCATCTTGGGAACCAAAGTATGATCTTGATCCCACCGTTGAGTTTTGGAATAATTTAGACAATCACACATTAAATGCGTCCAAGTTAACACCTTTACTTGATGATCCATGTGAAGAGGATCCGAGCTATATGGATTCGTATAACCAAATTTCTCATCCCTTCATTATCAATAAGAAAAGTCAAAAGATAGCTGATAAGGGGAAGGCGAAGCCAATCAAGATCACCAACAAGTCTACTTCCAAAGATATAGTCAAGGCTTTCAAGATTATGGTAAGAATGACTTCACTTTATATTATTTTCATATATTAGTTATGGTAAAAATGTCTTCAACGTCATGGTTATAAGTTGTTGACAAATGAAAAAATAGGTTGCCGCGGGTAGGGAGATGTTGAAAAAAATGAAAGCCAAACTTGGTTGCAAAACACCAATGACCGTGGAAGAACAAAAATACCTCATCAACAAGTGGGATGCAATCATCAACAAAGGACAAGGACCCGAGGAACCCGAACAAAGGCCTACCACTAAGAGGTATCGACAAGTTGGTGAAGGTACAAGCCAAGGTGGTGCTACCGTCCAACCCGGTAATGATGCGTCGGAAGATGAAGACCAAGGTGGAAGAAGAGGTGGTCGTGCAACTAAGAAGAGGGGTCGTGGTTAAATTCCCTTTTATGTACACTTTTATGGTACAATTTTATGGTACACTTTTTCTTAAGTTTTAAGTACACTTTTATGATGTTGCAAACACCTTTGCTTTTAGGTGCTGAACTTTGTTTTTAATGGTGCTGGGATTGGGTTATGGACACCTTCAATTTCATGTTTTAATGAATAGCTTAACAGTTATGCGCCGAATTTATAGAGTTCGGCTTATCCTCTAATGTTAGTTACGCGCCGAATCATTTGTCCTTCAGGTTCGGCTTTTTCTATAATTTGAGTTATAAGCCGAGCCTTAACTCAAGCACGATCAGGTTGATGTTCCTCAATTTCATGTTTTAGTGATCCTTGGTATTCTCGTGAATTATGTCTACTGGATCAGGTTGATTTTCCATGGGTCCAAGCACGATCTACAAAGAATATCACAAGGTTAAACACTATAAAGGGAATATAATAACAAGGTTCGACGCATTCGATAATCACATTATGTGCCGAACTATAAAAATTTACAGGTTTCGGCTTATACGATATCCTTAATATGTGCCGAACCACGAACAATATTTTAACCCAAAAATTAACAAATTCATGTTCGGCTCAGACGATAATCATATTATGTGCCGAACCTTGAACATAAGAGGTTTCGGCTGATACGATATTCTCCATATGTGCCGAATCAGTAACAATATTTCAACCCAGAAATTAAAAGATTATGTTCGGCACATACGATTTTGGATATGTAAGCCGAATTAGTAATGATTCTATTCCGGGATATTCAGGATGTTGTTCGGCTTACTATGAAACTTTCATATAAGCCGAACTAGTGTCTAGCAAAAGGGTTGGAATTGGAAATTATAGGTTCGGCGCATGCAGTAAACAGATTCAGTAAGCCGAACCGTTCATCAATTGGTAGATTCGGCTCATAGATGTGAGCCGAACCTCAACCTGTTTCGCCGAACCATAATTCAAAAAACCTAACTTTTGATAATTGAGAGCTATAGAAGTGAGATTAAGTATAGGATATAAGTGTACCTGTATATTAGAAGCATTGGGTTCCTCATCAATGTCTTCATCATCAGGATTTGGCTCATAAAAATCATCATCTTGAGTTTGTGTTTGAGTTTGAGCTTGAGTTTGAGTGGGTGTAAAATCATTCTCATAATCTAAGAAATCAACCATTTCTGGATCGTTGTTGTAGTTGATATGTATTTTCCTAGGTTTTTTAGATGAATGATGACCCTCCTCATCCTCCATTGAGTCAAGAATTAGAATTTTCTCACTTTCTCCTTCTCTTTCTCTCCTTCTTAACCAAACCAAAACTTTGATTTTTTTTTTCCTCAAATTTTTCATCTAAACAACTCTTATAATTCTGAAAATTATTTTAATCACTAAACAAAATATTTAATCACTAATCAAGATTATTAACACTAATATGTAAAGGGCAGATTTGCCATTAAAAAAATTTGGGTTAAGGGGTTATCTGATTTTGCTATTTCACAACCTTTTTTGCCTTCATTCAGTATGACTTGGAAGATTTTGGTATGCCCAAAATTATAGTTCTAAAAAATGGGTGCGCGCCTTCAGATTTCTGGGCGTGGGTTTCACAGTGAAGAAAAACTGAAAAATGGGTCTCCATGTAGTTTTCACATCTCTAAAACTTTTAAAGATATTGGGCCTCGAAGCAAATAATTGTAGAGAGATTCCTAGGCCCGTAAAGGACATCATTTAGGAGAATGTAGTAGTATCTTGAACTATAATTTTGGGCATACCAAAATCTTCCAAGGCATACTGAACTATAATTTTGGACATCATTTAGCCGATCCTATACACTTGTAAAATTTATGAAATTTTAACAATGATATTCGGCGCAACCTAATACTATCGAATAAGCCGAATCTAGACTTATGAATTGAAACATTTATTCGGTGCAAAACTAATACAACCATACAAGTCGATCCTACGCACATGCAAAATTTCTGAAATTCACAAAACATATTCGGCACAAAACTAACACCATCGAATAAGCCGATCCTAAATATAAGTCTCTGTGTCACTAAGTTCGGCTCAAAACGGATTTCAGATATACGCCGAGCCGTTCATATGCACTTTCAGGGTTCAGTTTCAAGAACAGCTCGGCGCACATCTAAGATTTGTTTTGCGCCGAACCATACCCTGTAACCGCCGCAGAAACATGATTTTGACGAATTAAATCGACCAAACCAATCTAAAACATCAAATACGAGATGGGTTTGTAGAACTAACCTTCTTATTCTCATTTCCGAAGTTGGTTCTTCTTCAATCTCTTCTTCCGGTTGATTTTGTGGTTGATTTTGAGTTTGTTCTTCACTCTCTAAATCTTCTGCTTCTTCAATGGGTTGTTGAGTCGATCGATTTGAATGAGATACTGGCTTACGACGACCCATTATATAGATGAGTTTAATCGTCGACTAAATTTTCACGAACCGACGATTAAATTTCCGCGATGAAAAAAAAAGAAAGGGAAGGGTGAATGAGTTCGGCTGTGGAGAGGAAGAAGAAGAAGGTGAATGAAACTGATTTTAGGTGTAGTTGATTATAGGTTTTGTATTAGGGTTAGGGATATATTAGTAGTAATTTAAAGGATTTAAGGGCATATAGGTAACTGAACCACCCCATAGGGTACCCCTTATAAGGTCACCCAAGTTAGGACTAGTGCTTTGTATGCCTAAGAAGATTTTGGTATGCCCAAAATCAGGGTTCATTTTTTAGGGAAAAATTATTCTCAAACCCATAGTTTATAAAATTCTGTTTCGTTCCTTTTTCTTCTTTTTCAATTCCTTTTCTTTCTTCTCTCAAATCTACCGTGAATTCTCGATGAGTAAAATTATCCATCGGAAAAACCCTATAAATTAAATCAGTCAAGAGAAAAATAGCGACACCTAAAACTCAGAAAAGGGGAGAGATTCATGGGGTTGTGAGAATTGATTTCAGATTTAAGATTGAAAAGAACAGACGGCTTCTGAGATGGTGACGATTACAAATCCTTTTTTTTTTTTTGATTGAGTTGAGATTTTTGGATCACCTTTGGCGGAATCTGATTTCGTGTTCTTTTCCATCTTAGGATTGTCGATGAATCTGAAGGAAGCAAGAAATTATATGTAAAGTTATAGTTTGATTTTGGCAACTGGTAGTCACCATTTTTTTTAGCTGTGTTGGAGTTTTCCATTTTTGTGTACATGAAAAGAAAATGAAGGAGGATTATGGTTGTTTTTAGTTCGTGTGTGTCAGTCATGTGTAATTTCATGACATTAAAAAGCACAAGTTTTATTTCAGGTGAGGAATTTTACTCCTTTTGAGTACTAAGCTTAGGTTTTATTTCAATTACATCTGAAATACAATTCAAGTTTGGTCCTTTTTGTTGTTCCTTGATTTAGAATAAGCGGATGATGATGATGATGGGTCCAAATCAAATGGAACCATGTTTTCAAACGCAGTCACTAATCGCTTATGGTGCTCCTTCACACTTTGAACATGGAATGATGCCGTTTGATATGAGAACACCACCACCACCACCGGCTCAAGTCAATAACCAACCAATCTCTATTTAGTTTCTCTTCAAGTTATTGTTGATGCTTTATTAACCCTTTTGGTGTATGTGCTTCATGTGTGTTTTCAGGTGCAGCCGCCGATTGGTGCTTATCCATGCTTGGATCAGGGAATGATGCCGTTAGCTCCAAGACCACCACCACCACTTATAAATATAGGTATTAGGGTTAGGGATAGATTAGTAGTAATTTAAAGGATTTAAGGGTGTATAGATAATTGAACCACCCCATAGGGTACCCCTTATAAGGTCATCCAAGTTAGGACTAGTGCTTTGTATGCCTAAGAAGATTTTGGTTTGTATGCCTAAGAAGATTTTGGTATGCCCAAAATGAGGGTTCAGTATCTTTCCATTTTGATTTGTTAACCCTAAAACTAAAATGAGCAACAGATTTCATGGCCCAATGGATAAGGCGCTGGTCTACGAAACCAGAGATTCTGGGTTGGATCCGCAGTGAAGTCGTACTTATTCTGGGTTCGATCCCCATTGAAGTCGTACAAGGGTTCGATCCCCAGAAAGTAACTTTTTCTCTGACCCCCCACTGTTTCAACTTCTAAGACGCAAATGCATGACTGTACTCGAGATGCAATGCAACAATGAGCACAACAGTATCCGAATCAGGATTCATAAGATATCTACATGCAGTTATTAATTGACATTAAGATCGAAACATCCAGCCATTTAAGACTCCATAAGAAGCAAGTAAGAGCAAACAGATTTCATTTCCAATTCCTTTTATATATCACTACTTTCATCTGAACTGAAGAATAAGTTTATAAATTTCTTACCTAATCAACTACTGTGAAATTTCACAAAAAAAGAATCCAAGTCCTTTACATTCCATTGTTCATATCTACAAACTAGTATGTGTAGCATGTGCCAGTTGTCAGCGACACCCAAAATAATCACCTTGTCGAGGATATGTTCCTATCAGGTTGTCCATCGTTCTCATCTGCTGAACAGGACAGTCGGATGGCTTACTGCTAACTTTTGACGCTTTCTCTACTGTGGTTATGTCATGAATACTTGATCTCTTCCTTTCTTTCTTCTCCGCGTTTAGGCGCAGGAAGTACTTCTGTGCATGACTAGCAACTTGAGTTGGGGTTCTTGTTTGCACTGCATTTCTCGAAATACTTCTCCAATCCCCTTTTCCAAATTTCTCCAATCCATAAAGAAATGCCCTAATTACATCAACAAATTAAACCAGATAAGATATCTAAACAATTACTCTAAGCATTCAATTGAAGAAGATGTTGTTTCAGCCGGATGGACTTGTATATGTCATGTCAGATAATTTGCATCAGAGCCGCAGAAGAGTCCATGTCCTAAGCTAATATGGTCCATAGTGACATTATGCACATAATCATTCAAATAGTATTTATTTAATTTCATTAAAAAAAATCCCGCTAAACCCTAATATTCTAATTCAAAATTCCCAAATTTAAAAAAAAAAAGGCAATTCTTATAAACAAATTCTTAAAATCCTATCCAAGAATTTTATCCTCAAAACCCTGAACATATTTTTCTTCAAATAGATTAGGACCTTTTTGTTTTGTTGCTGCAGAAATCAAGTTTTAGATACAGTGGGACCCTTCTCATAGAAGATTTCTCAATCAAAATTCTCCAGTAAATCATTTTTCTGCGCTAAAAATTTACAATAAAAAAAAAAAACTCAATTGAAAAGTAAGAAGAAATTATCAAATCTAACCTGTGTTCTTCTTCTGTCCAAGGAACTCCTTTCTTCCGTTCCGATTCAGTCTGTTTCGTCTTATTATTATTCATCGTACCCGGAAGAGGAGGAGGTGACGATTCAGTCTCCCAAATAACCTTGTTATCATCGACATCGTCATAATAAGAAGGCAATTCAACTCTCCCCTCTTCGATATCCTGAATATCACGAACTAAAACCTGGTAATGTTGATAAACTTGTGAAGCTGTTTTACCAGGAACACAGTTTGCAATTTGTTGCCAGCGATGAGGATCGTTTTCATCCGGGAAAATAACAATAGCTTGTTCAAACAGTTTATCTTGCTGACGTGTCCATGAATAAGAAGGAGATTGAGATTGAGACTGAAATTGATTGTTGTAGATATTCATGCTGATATTTTCCTGAAACATCTATTTCGATGTTATCCGAAAAGAAGAGAAGATAAAGATTGATTCCGCGTGAAAGGGTTTCAGGGTTCGGCGAAAGACATTATAATAGCTGTTCGTTGAGAGAGTTTTGTTGGTTAAATAGTTGTTGTTTTGGTTAGGGGAGAAGTTTGGGTTTTAGTTGGAGTCTTTGACTAAAATTGTTAATTATTTCGCATATTTTCAACACGTTTTTTAATTTTGGGTTTTCGTCGGGGGTTGAATTCGAAGTGTAGTATACGTGTATATGCCGATTGTGGCGGCCGTTGTTTACTAAAATGCTAATTTAGATTCTGTTTCTATAATTTTTGAAGATTCGGTTGAGTGATTCTCAATTTATGTTTTCCCAGATATTACGAGAGAAGAGTGTTTATGAGTTGTAAATTTGGGATTTGTTGGATTTGTTCTGTAAATTTTGGGAAATAAAATCTACACGCATGATTTTATAGATGGATGATTTGTGGACATTTCTATTATTTTTTTAATTCCAAAATCGCTTAATTGGGGTATATCAAATGAGATAAAATAAGGTCATTTTGAAGTAAAACACAAATCCCCTTATCCACATATTTATAAAAATGGTTAATCTACCCTTGATTAATTAATAATAATAAATGTGATTAGGATAATTAATTTAATTTGTTAATTAGTTGATTAAAATTTTGAAATTAGGTTTTATTTTAGATTGAACTCATTGATGTAGGGGTGTAAATTTGGTTGGGTCGGGCTGTCCGGCCTAATTATTAAATGGGACGGGACAGGACGGGCACGGACTTCTCTTACCCACCAAACTAAAAAGGCTGGGCGGATAGGGCTATACTACAAAATAAACTACCCATGACCCGCCCAAGCCTGTTAAATAATTTGGGTTAGGACGGGCAGGGCCGGTCGGTCCTTGAATATGTAGTAATATTTTAAAACTAGAAAAAAAGATATGCAACAAATTTTACTCACAATTTAATACCTAAATAAATAAATAAATGCTTCCTGACAAAGCCAATAAAATTTCAATATCCAAAACGTCTAAATCAAAACCAAAGCAATAAAATTTAAAAGGAAATGTCTCATAGTGATATTCAAAAAAATGATATGCAAATGTCTGTCTTCTTCTACTCGTGTGGTTTTCCATTTAAAACAAAATGCCCATAATTATTCCAAGATTGGATCATCTTTCAAGAGGAACCTATATTTTTTCACCATAATTAGTGAAATGAATTATATGCAAAAAGATATAGAGGGAGACTGATATATCAAGAATATTATAATATAGAATGAAAGAGGAAAGGGGCAATTATGTTGGGTAAATAGGTAGATTAAATGGGCAAACAGGTCGGGCAATGTTGATAGGCTAACGGGACGGGTACAGGGTCGGGTAAGATTTTTTAACTCATGGCCTGTGCCGTCCTGTTATTTAACTGGGATGGGCCGGGCTAACCTTTAAAGGGCCACGGGAAAACATGGGCCTCCATGGGACAGGGCGGTTGGTATTGGGTTATGGGTTACCGGGCAAAAATTGACACCCCTACATGGATGTGGGTATATTTTTGAGAATTTTTTTTTAAAGAATTCTACTTGTAACGAAAATGAAATCGTACTACCCAAACACTTATAAATATGGGATTGTAGAGCTGTTGGGCGATTTTATACTCAAAATTATAGAAGGAATCAACATTTTCAGTTATGAAAATATGAAAAAACGACAAGGTCTACGGATGAAGAACATGCCGACTATATTTGGCCGAAAAGGTCTGCGGATGAAGAACATGCCGACAACTTATGGTCGGCAAGGTCGATAAAAAAACACCCTGCTGATTATAGGATTTTTGACATACAGAGAAGGTGTTACAAATGCATGATTAGTCGGCAAGGTATTAATTTCATAACCTGCCGACTAAAATATAGTCGGCAGGGTATAGAGATGGATATCTTGTCGACCCTGTAACTGCTAATTTCAGAGATGAAAATTCGGCATGGTATTCAACCTTATACACTGCCGACTATATTTTAGTCGGCAAGGTCGACAAAAAATACCCTGCCGACTTTTGGTTCGTTTTGATTCTTCGTTTATTTTTATTTTATTTCACATGTATAGTTAGAGTGTAGAAGAAAGATTGTGATTTTTTTTTTAATATGTTTTGGTCAACATGGTTTTTTAGTATGAGAAATTTGGTATTTTAGACACCCCTTAGCACACTAGTTTGGATAGGAATAAAATGGGTATATCCCAATTAATCTGGGTATACCCCAATCTCGCCAGGTTTTTTTAGATGGAGAGTTTTCATGTCACTGAAAATCTGATAAGAATGTAAAGAAAATTACAACGAAAAATGGGTCATTTGTCCAAATATTTTTAAAACATGGTTCAAATGGACTAGTAAAAATTAGTATGGCTGAAATGGACACAAAAAAATAGCAAGGATGAAACTGGATTCATCCTGGCTTAAACTTAAAAAATAGCGAGGATGAAACTGGATGCATCCTGATGTAAATTAAAAATAAGAAAAAGTATTTGAAAATGGGTAGGATGAAACTGTTTACATCCTGGCTATTTTTACATTTTTGTCCATTTAAACAGTATCAAAATCTAGATGTCTTTTTCACCCAGGAATTGTTGATTTTGATCTTTTTAACCAACTTTGTAAAATTACAACATCCGATTACAAATGAAAGTTGACAAACTGAAATTTGGAAAATAGCAGTGTTAATGGTCCAACATGACAACAAAGACTTAACCTCGATAACAATTCTTTTAAGAGTATCCCCGAAAGGTGGAAGTTCTAATTTTTCATGACACATGAGATTTTGCAACCTTATTTGAAATAAATTCGTCTTCAATAATAGGTCCTGTAAAGTAGGAGGAATTGGAAAATAAGTATAAAGGTTTTCAAGAAAGTCTTATTCATATCTTCGGAATGATCTTCATGTCTCCAATTTAATCAATCTTTTAACTTTCATATCACCAATTTAAATTATTTTTTTAACCATTTTTTAAATTTTTATTTATTATTAAATAAAGAGTATTACATTAACTAGTTATAAGTCTAACAAGCTAAGCTCCAACAACATACTACTGCATTAATTGAACAGGTTGTTGTGCTAGCCTACCAGCGAGCCTCATGGGTAACCTAGTCAAAGTCGA